>NW_020954559.1:21467752-21470887 GCF_900497805.2 Vombatus ursinus | reverse complement strand
GGGGGGGGGGGGGGAAGGTGAAGAATGGGCGGGTGGTGTCTGTATGTGTGGGGGTGTGTATGTGTGGGGCTGCGAGGGAGGACGGACTGATCTGAAAATTAATGTAGCCCAAACTGCATACTCCCGCTGGAGGATGCACCCTTCAGAGAGATGTTCTCTCTCTCACACACGCACACATGCATGCATCTCATGCATACATACACACACGCATGCACAATACATCCCCAGATGGATTCCTCTTCCTGCAGCTAGTCTGTGTCCTTTCCTCATCAAGGGCAGGGTGGAAGAGGATGTATGGATGTAGATCTCTGGATGAGTGTTCATGCACAAACAAGGCTGTATTGCTAGGAGCTGGGTGTACCCCCGTGTGCAAAAGCGCTGGAGTGTTAAGGGCTGTTGTGCTTGAGTGTGTTGTGTGTGCGCGCCCGCGCGTGAGACTACCGGAGCTAAGGGAATGGAAACAGGCAGAAAAACGAAGTAGAAAGATTGGTCTAGGAGAAAAAAACAGAACGTCCAACAGTGCTTTTCCAGAACCACAAATCTTCAGAAAGGGTCAGGCAAAGCCGATGAAAGCAATTAAGACGCTTCTGATTTATTTGCTTTTCTGTCATCCTAATTTACCTGGTATCTCTCTCTTTCTCTGTGTGTGTGTGTGTGTGTTATTAAATTTGTTACCTAATAGGGGGTTGTGGCGGCTACATTGCAGTAATGTATACTTATCCCGTCTTACGTGGCTCGAACATGAAATCAGGATTGAATTTGGGGTTTTGCCGGTTGGTTAGTTTGGTTTTGCTTTGCTTAATCATTACTAGGTGGTTTGGGAACTGGGGGAGGAGGGTGCAACTCCTCCCTATCTCTCGCTCATTGCAGGACTGTGCAGCTCTTTGAGAAGTTTCTAACATCCTTGGAAGAAGGGTGAACTTCAAGCCCTTCATTTCTAGGAGTGCTCTCCGCCCTTAAGTGGTAGATAGGTGGATTTGAAAGGAATACTGTCATTTCTCCCGCCACTTTGACTGTAAACTGCCTTTCCTTTAGAAAGGAAGTAGTGAAGATAGGGGAGTGGAAGGACGGGAGGGTGCTAGCTACTGTCCTTCCTTGGACTCACTTAGCTGACTCCCCTGAGAGGAAGGTGGCTGAGCGCTTGGCTGGAGTTATTTGTAAATAATAGTAACCCCACAGCACCCCGTTTCTATGGGCAAGAAAATTACTGAGGAGGTGGGGATAAGAGAGAATAGGTAACTACTACTTCTGCTCCCCCACTCCCCTTTCCTCTTCCCACCCGGCTACCCCTCACCCTCTACACAAATACCTATGCATGTATGTATATGTGTGTATGCATGTGTGTATATAGGTATGTATATCTATATACATATATATATGAACTTTCAACTTCCCTCTGAGCTCTTAAACACTTCAGCGGTGTAGTTCTCACACGATGTGTGAAGGTTGTGGATTAACAAAGTTCAGTTTCCCAAATAGAATGCAGAGGGTGAGAATGTGGCACTGGGGACCCTCTGAAATAGCTGCTCTCCAAATACTTGAAAGAGAAAAATGGACGACCTAAAAATTAATCCTTACTTCCTGATTGAGTATAAACCCACTAGCGTCCTTAGTGGTACAAATGCTCTTGTCCTTCTTGGAGGTTTAGGGGGAGTTTGTGTGAATGCAGCCCACTTTGACACACCGTGATACACTCATATATGCGATTATACAAAACATACAAGATACTACATAGGTATGGAATTTTTTTTAAAGACCCACACTGTATAAATTTAAGGTTTTTATCGGGTAGAGCAGATTACTTAAAGCGTTCAATTTCTCAGGGATCCAATTTTATTAGGATTTACTATCATTTGTGCTCCGCATCTCTGGGGAAATAATGCTTTGATTAATGTAATCCTGGGCTGGGATCCGCCACATGCCCTTCTCCCGAGAGAAGGGCCCTGTTTGACAAACAAAAACAGAGCAGTAACTATTGCAATCTGCACTCACCTTTAGTAAGAAAGGGGAAAGGGCGGGGAGGGGGGGGGGTTCATGGGGAGGTGGGGCACTCATTCTCACAGAGCTCAAATACAATATAGAGCGATGGTTTCCACACAATGTGGATTCTCCTTTATATACAATGCCTCTGGTTGGGTGGGGGCAGTCAAAAGCTCACAGCCAGTTCAGTGGATACCATTCTGTTACCCACTGAGAAGGAAAGCCTCTCTGGGAATGTGTGCGTGCGTGCGTGCGTCCCTGTGGGTTCTCAGGCTTTCTACTTCTTTTGTTTCCCACCACAGGCCTTTGCTGCAGATGGATTGCGCTAGCCCTTAGTTCAATCGCGGGGAGACTGGAGCCTGAGGAACAGCAGCAGCAGTCTCAGTGCCCCCACCCCCTGAAGCCAATACACCTCCTTAGAAAGGGCCACTGGGGGAAGCAAATCCACCAGCCAGAGGCGGTAAGCAGCACGGACAGGAAAACCAGGAACGACACAAACTAAAAAGAGGATCAGACTCAACTGTTTGTTTCAAAAAATCAAAACACCCAAGGACAGTAAAATGAGCTTTCCTTCTTTCTGACCTGGGAAGAGCATGATGCTCATCACCTTCTTACTCCCCCCCCCCCACCCCCGCTTTCCTCCCTCAAAGAAAGAATAACTCAATTAGAAAAGGAATAAAGAAATAAAATCACAGCTACGGATAAACCCAAGTATATTCTCTTCTTTCTTGTCCCATCTCTCCCCGTCCTTCCTCCCGTCCACCACCACCCCACCTTCCCTCTTCTAGTAAAGCCCAAGAGAGGAATGTGGGGGAATCTTGGGCTGCTGTTCATGGTAGTTTACTATTTCCCTTCTTCGCTGTAACAAAGCAAGTCTCAGTAGCACTGTGCCTGAAGAGGAGATCCTGTGACAAAGGAGCGCCCTGGCTGCAGTTTTGCCATCTTATTCAAAGTCTGGACTAATAAATCCAGGGAAGGAGGGTTTTTCAGCTCTGAAGATGCGATTTGCACCAGGTTTTTCAATAAGATGCCAGCATCTCGCTTATGTTTACCCAATGACCCTATTGCAGTGACTCAGCGTTCTCTCCCTCTCTCTCTCTCTCTCTCTCTCTCTCTCTCTCTCTCTCTCTCTCTCTCTCTCTCTCTCTCTCTCTC
>NW_020954559.1:21459542-21467742 GCF_900497805.2 Vombatus ursinus | reverse complement strand
CTCTCTCTCTCTCTCTCTCTCTCTCTCTCTCTCTCTCTCTCTCTCTCCCCCTCCCTCCCTCCCACACACATCCCCTTCACTGTCTTTCTAGTTCTCTATCACACCTTCGCCCTCCTTATCGATAACTCTTACACTTTTCCCCTTTCTTGTTGTCTGGAAGAAAAAAAACAACGTTAAGTACATTTCTGGCTGACACGACTGTCAAAAGCGTTATTAAATCTTTCGAAAGACAGGAAGGAAGGAAGGAAGGAAGGAAGGAAGGAAGGAAGGAAGGAAGGAAGGAAGGAAGGAAGGAAGGAAGGAAGATCAAAATCATGCATAGTGTTTCTGAACGAAATTAAATGTAGCTTTTTTAAAAAAAATCTACTGGAGTCTGGCACTAGGGTGCAGATTCAGAGGAAAGTGACATTTGAAACAATAAAGTCACAAGTTTTGGTCAGGATATAAGGGAGGGGATGGGAACCTCTTCTCCACAAACTATTCCTGTAAAAAAAAAATCCAAATAACACTTTCTTATTGGAAACTGAATCTCTGGCTGGTGAAGTAGCGCCCAGAAGTTAAATCTTCTTTTAAAATTCTGATTATTTTGATAGTTGCAACTATCCTAAGTGAAACCTTAAAACTTGTTTGTTTTGCGATGTTAATCAAACAATAAAAGGGCCCCAACCCAAGTCTCTTATGTAGCAGCAGTCATTCGCACCCGTAAAGGCTTTCTGCACCCTAAGAGTATACAGAATTAGGATGAAAAGTGTATCAAATGCCCCTATAAAGCCCAGGACTCTTCTTCAGTCTTATCACACAATAAGAATTTTTTTAAAAGAAGTTGGAGAGTTGATTTTAAAGGTAACAATCAAAGAAATGATTGGGTATCTGTAACTTTTCTCTAGAGGAGTCATACCAGAGTTAGTTAAGCTCTTGGCAACTGGGTTGTTTAATCTTAGCTACTTAAGTATTTTTATCAGACAATTGGATACTGAAATTATGCTTACAGAACTCTTGTAAAGGATGGAATATTGTAAAGCACCAAATATCAATAAATAGATTTGAAAATTTATGTTAGAAAAGAGAAAAACAACATTTTACACTGCCACGAAAATATTTCCCATGCTGTATACTGTAAGGTGGAGAATGGGCAAAGACCGAAGGGGTGGGGAAGTAGAGTGGGGTGGGGGTGCAAGGACGAGAAGACAGTGAAATGGTAAGTCCTACATTCACTTAAAAAAAGAAAAAAAAGAATAGACAACATGTGCATGTTTGTGTGAAATGCCAAAAAGAGCAGCCTTAAACCTGACCTAATGCAATCTGCACCCAGCTCCTCAGACAATAGACAAGTTCAAATGTCAAAAAATCTAATAATAAAAAACAGAACTGCCAAACTGCACGAACTGTTTTCTGGTGTACCACAATTACTCACTCCCTTATCCACTAAGAGACTGACGGGCACCAACATAGAAGAGGAAAGCCATTTCACATACAGAGAGACCTTTTGTTGTTGTTGTTGTTAGTTGTTAGGGAGGGTGGGGTAGGGGGAGTTAAATTCTATTAGGATGAGGAGCTCAGGAAAAAAAAAACACCCCTACTCAAGGCTGAGTCAATACTCCCCAGTTTTAAAAGTGACCAATCCTGTAATTCTTTTTTTGTCATTATGTCTTATCTAAGTATCATTGTGAATCAGAATAATAAAATGCAGTCCAATCAAAGAGCTCTATTAAAAGTTATGAATCTTTGTGAATGAAAGTTTGGGGAGGAAAATTAGCATCCCTTCCCTAATGTGCCTACATTGTGTCAACACTATTATTCCTATACATGATAACTTCAATTACTTTGTCAGGTGCACAGACCCAAAGAGAGTGGAAAGACTATGGTGATGATGATGATGATGATGATGATGATTTTTTTTAAAGCACACTTTAGTCTTCCAGGACAACTTAATGCACAATGTCCATACCTAAATTCCAGAGCCTGAAATATCTTGTTAGGTTAAAAGCAGTCCCAACACTGTTGAGACTGAAAACATATTTTGGGTGGCAAGATCTCATATCTTTGTATTTATAACTAATACCACAAATCAGTCCAAGATACCTGAGAACTTTTCTGAAAATTAGATAGGTCATCTCTATCAATGGGGGCCTAAGTCCTATGGGTTTCTCAGTTTGAAAACTTCAAAAACATTTAACACATGGACTTATCCCATATTAGCCTCCAGATTGACAAGGGTGAATTTTCAAGGAAATGTTCCCATTTTAAAAGCCCTCCCGCTCCCCATGCATAGAGCACCCTGTCTGGATCGTGAGTATGCTTAACGTTTTAATTTGTAAATGCTAATCAGGCAATTGCTGTTCACTGTTGCAATAGTGTCTCAGCACCTTATCATTCTCAAATGGAAGCAAATGAATAAATACCCACTTTGCATTGGGGGCAGGTACTGCACTGGCTATGTCTTCCCTCCCCCCTCCTCACTACCACCACCACCACCACCACCACCACCACTTGGCAAAGATGATTTGCCAGTCTCCAATAATTTAAAATCTGTGGCTTTACCCAGCACTTTGCCTTTTAATTCATAAGTGGCTAGATCTGTCCATCCCCAAATAATTACAGTATTTCAAAGCAGTCTACATAAAATAACATTCTCAATTTAACTTGTTGCTTCTTGAGGAACTCTTATTTTCTGTTTATTTTTAACTTTAAAGAAACAAAGACAGTGATAGTAAAGTGAAATTTTTAAAAAGTGGTTTCTTTCTATTTTTAAGTATACTTGGCAAAAGAAAATAGTGTTACGTGTATCAAAGAAATAACCAAGTCACCCCAAACATATATGTATCTGGATATGAATGTATATACAAATGCAGTATAAAATTAAATAAACCAAATATCATAAACAAGTTATTGTTTAAAGAAAATCATGCTTTAAATATGCACCACACCACAACAACTTTGTGAACATGTTACCAAATACCTGGCTTTCAAAAAAAAGAAAGACTTTTCCTATGTAAAAATATCCAATATTGCTTAAAAAGTATTTAATCATGTTAGTGTATTTCTAGTAGCAGAGTTCTGAGACAAATCTACAGATAGTTCAATCCCCATCTTCACAAAGACTTTCGTTTGAAATATTCACTTAATCAAAGCAAAAGCAGAATTTGGGGCTCAAAACACAGTAAAAATTACCTCAATTCTCTACTTCATTTTGCTGGTATAGATGATATCACCCTTCTGATATTAAATGTGGAAGTTTATGAAAGAAAAGGATTAAATGAAAATGCTTTTAGACTCTGTTTCTAATATTATTCACATTATTTCAAACTATTTTGCTTTGGCATGAGATGATGTGGCCCCTTAATGGACCTAGTCTCAGATCTAGGGTTTAAAAGTTAATAAAAAACTTTTCCTGCTTTGGTCCTGGTTAATTTGGATTTCAACTGTAAAGAATGAGTTATCTTTTCTCACCCTTCCAGAGGCAGATTATGGTTTTGCACTTAATGTGTTCCCGTGCTAACAGGGCTCCATGACACATTTACAGGTGTGTTCAACTATTGACCCATGGAAGGAGACTTCTTACTCAGTGTCATACATGGCTTCCTTTCCTAAGCCTTACTCTACATATCTCCCTAGGGGAGGGAGGGTGAATGTTGCAGAGAAATTAACTATTTTCTCAGAACAGGCTTAGGTTTCTTTTTCAACATTTTAGAAAGCTCTTCTTACAATTGTCCCACAATGAAGTAGTTTTCATTTCAACCCCAAAAGCTATGGAGAGGGACATCTTGTGTCCCTTTTTAAAGTTTTCCCCAAACATGTTACATAGGGCTATGTGATAAATAAGCCCTGTATGTCCAGTTAAAAAATAGGAAGGCCAATGTTTTGTAATTCCATTTCAATAAAAAGCTATTCAAGGAGAACACAGTTGGTTTTAAATAAAAAATAAATTTTAAGTTTATCGTAAAACATTGCTGGTACCAAGATTTAGAATAGCAATTAGATATTGAATGAAGTAAACTGTATTTTTTTTTTTTTTGACTCTATCTCCAGCCCGTGCATTCTGAGTTCTCTATCTGGTAAAAGCTCGAGCAATTCATCAGGTTATTTCTACAATAAATTTCTTATCGTGCGTTGGACTGCTCCTTCCTATGGATTTTAGTTTCAAAAATCTGCAGCTTGGAGGATAGCTTTTAGATAATAGATTAAAGAGTCCCACCAAACTATCCTTGTCTTCAAAGCTAAACCCTGTGCCCTAGCTCTAGACAAACTAGACAAAAATCCACCTTATTGAGAAAATGAAATGATTAGCTTTAAAGCTGTATTTCTTTTAGGTCTACTTCACAAATATGGTTTGGGGGCCATCTTGCTTCTTGTATAAACACACACATTGTGCAATATATACAATTCACAATCTGAATATGCATAAAAGTGGCGTTTGGTCTTTCCTCTGGCAAGTTTAGAAGAGCCGACTTGGTGTTGAACTCGCTGCATTTTTCTCAGCTCTGACACAGGCGAGTCAGTGCTCCCCCTGCTGGCCAGAAGTATTACCGCTGAACACTTCAAAAGTTTATTTTATTCAGTAAGCCGTGTCATATAAAATTAACGACAACCAATAAAATTAGCTTATATGTTTCAACTGTAAAAGTCCAAAACAAAATAAAGCTAGTTTTAGTGGAGCTAGAAAGCTCTGGTTTGGCTTCTTCTCTTTGGCTGAACTAGGGTCCTTTTATCTAAAGCCCAGTGCACAAACATATAGCTTAATGTGACTAGTGTTCTTCCTTTTATTTCTTTCTCTATGGCAACCAATATGTTCTGCTCAGAAATGTTCCCCATCAAGGAAACAAATGATCTTCAGGGAGCAGCTCTATACGGCATCTGTTCCAATGGAGCACACAGAGTTAACCCCAGTCAAAAGAGACGCTGCCGAGCACGTCCACAAGAAAGTGGGAAAATAGCGATTCTTCTCTCCTAAAACTGTACTCTCTAACCCTCTACTTTTACGAGCCATTTTATTGATTTGGACATTGACCGTTTCCGAAGAAGTGACTAATTCTATTAAATTGCAATATGTTTTGTGTCCCAGCTGGCAATGAAATATCACTCTATCCACTCCCCCATTTCGGTCACCACTCCCATTCCTTAAAACACAAGAACACACTGACCCGACAAAGCCTAAAAATTACCTTCTGACTTTTTTAACTCAGGCCAAAGGTTCACGTGGCATATTTGGCCTACTGATTTCCTTGTATTTTATTTATGGAATTAACTTCACTCCATAAGAGTTTCAAGCCATCAGCCTGCACCTCTCAATTAAAAAGGAATTGGGATGTGGGGGAGAAAGAGAAACAGAGAGAGAGAGCTAGGAGAGGCTGTCAAAAATGAAAAACAAAGTGAAATCTGGTTTGTAATTCTGAAGCTCCAATCTCCTTGGAGAATAAAATGAAGGGATGTCCTGGTTAGTTTTGATGGATTACACTCTTTCTGACGGACTTTCACTACAGAGCTGTAGATGTTATGCTTAACTGTGTGTTCCCTAGATACAGTATTAACCCCATGTGTGCACTATAGTGCTGTCCTCCTCTTCCTCTTCTCTGCACACCCCCTTAGCCCTTTCTCTCATGCTATCCCCTCCCCCCACCCTTCTCCCCCTCCAAGACTTAAGCTGCCTCATTTCACTCCCCATCTCAGCAGGAGTCCAGCCCTCCCCTCCTAGCTTTCTAGCCTGGTCACACTATTGTAGTTTACCACCCCAATGCTGGCTAAAGCTATAATTTACACACACACACACATACACACTTATAAGAGGGTTTTTTTTTCTGAAGAAACATTTGAAAATAAGAAATATTTATAATTTCCCACACACTTTGAAATAACTACTGCTTTTCTGGGATCTTTTCAAAAAAGCCACTATAATGCATAGTGCCCAGAGAAGTAAAGTACTGTAGTAAGTCACAGACTGTCTAGCAGAAAAGGGTCCTTTTCTGCCTTGAGCTTTGGAATGAATCCATCCTTTTTATGTAATATTTCACTAAGGTTGTTTCCCACACACATACATGCACAGACTAGGCCCACTTGCCTTCCAAATAACTGCCAAAGCACTCGGTCTTCTCCTAAGCAGTGAAAATCATTTCAAAGACTTGTCAAGGAAATAAATTAATTAAAATAGAAGAAAATGAAAAACACTTACCTAGCAAACTTCCGGTTTAGAATTTTTAAGTAGCTTTATTTTAGGTTTTAATAAGGTGACAGGGAAAAAGAGCATGTTCTGAACTCCAACGAAACCATCCATCCTAAGACTTTCCTTTACACTGACTCCACTAAGCCTAGCTCTCCACTAGTCTATTATTTTCACCAAAATATATGAAAATTTATGCAAATGAAAATCAGCACTAACTGTTCTCCCCTTGTTATATACTTTGGATTTTTTTCCAGACAAAACAATCACACTCCTCAAAGGGAGGGGGTGGGTGGGGTGGGGGTAGAGTGTATGGGGGGGGTTAGGAAGTAAGTAAAAAGAAAAAGATAAGAAGGGAAAATTCTAACTTAGTATATTTCTGTTATCTAAGCACACAGCACTTTTAAGGTCATCCTCCCCCCCATCACACACCCTCCTTTATTGAAAAAAAAAAGAAAAAGAAAAAGAAAAAAGAAAGAAAAAGAAAGTAGATCTGTTTGCCGAAGCACTATCACGTTTCATCAGGCCACCTGAGACGGCTTTTGAAAGCGTGTACTGTGAAATTCATAGCAGTAATTTAGACAAAATCCTCACTGTATATTAATGAAAGGCGGCCCCATGGCACCGTTCCTATCCTCCCCATTCAGTGTAAACAAAACCACGAGACTCACTCGGTTTTTGAGCCTGATCCAAGCAAAATCGGCTGGAAAGGAAAACATGGGGTTCTGGCACTGACTTATTCAAACGTCTGCACCTGGAGATCTCAGATTTATTCAATGAAATCTGTGTTAGATCTTTCATATAGACATACATACACACACATATAAAAGAAACCTTTGGAGGACGCAAGGGAACAAAAAAAATCGTTATGTTTAGGGTTTAGTTACCATTACCCTTCAGATCTGTATACTTCACGTTGATGGTTTAGCTAAACCTACCTAAGATGGTATCTTTCACCAATCGAGCTGGAGCTGGACAAAATTCTACCCGTCTACAGTTAATCTTCAAATCACGCACATTCTGGTGCACACTTGGTGTTGGGATGTAGCTTGTACTGTAAACTGAGTTCATCTAGCTGTATTCTGCAGTGAAATTATTAACCGGGAGAGAAGAGTACTATGGTTCACATTTTAATGGGAATACACATGTAGATTTCTACCTGCCTCCACGCAGCACATGCACGCACTGTGCATATTTGCCTGCAAAGGAACAGACAGGTCTCGAGGAATACATAGCACATATTAATATGCCTATATTCTGCATCTATGCACACTATATGCAAGTATGTATACACATTCTATGTTGTGTTTAGTATATAGGATGCACCCGATATATACAATCATTAGCAAAGATGTATGCAGTGAATGTCCGAATTGTGTTATTTCTTTGGAAATCCCCGAGGAGTGTTCAATTTGCCCTTGTTTTGGTTGCCACTTTCTCTTTTTTCTTGGTTCGCTGAGGTTGCCTCTGTGCAGCGTTTCCGCTTGGTCGCATCTCACCCTCTCTCCTCTTCTCCCTCCTCCTCCACGCACTCCCCCTCCCGTCCCCCTTAACTCTTTCAGCCAGGCTAGGAAATAATAAAACATTAGATCCGACCATTCACATCTACATATACACACCCCCTACAACTCAAACCACACGTAACACTGGCTGGGGGTGGCGGGGGGTGGTATTGGAATATTACTACTACTGCTAATAATAATAACCCTAATAAAAATGTACCCGCCACAAAGTAGAGAGCAGGGCAATTGATTCCTGCTTTTTTGGCTCCATTCCTGTTGAATCGGGAATTTCTGAAGGCCATTCGGGTTTGATGCACGTACTACCAGTACCTGGGGGAAGGTTGGACTGATTTGATTTTGAAATACAGTGTGTGGCTCACACACGAACCCTTAAAGTTGCAAGAGTAGAATAAACACTCTCTCCCATTCCGGAGGAAGGATGCAGGGAGGAACAAGAAAGTGAGGGGGGAAAGGAGAGAAAGAGGAAAGAGAAGGGGAATGGGGGAGGGAGAGAGAGAGAGAGAGAGAGAGAGAGAGAGAGAGA
>NW_020954559.1:21457254-21459442 GCF_900497805.2 Vombatus ursinus | reverse complement strand
GAGAGAGAGAGAGAGAGAGAGAGAGAGAGAGAGAAAGAGAGAGGTTTAGGTTTCTCCTTTACACACGCGGGCACAGTACTACTACTGAGTAGACTTCCCACGACGATAGCAGGGGAGAACTAAAACAAAGGGGGTTGCAGACAGCGTGAAGGGGATTGGGAAAGTTGCAGTGTTTTGATCAGGGAGGACACATGCCATGACCAATGCTTTCGGAAATGCAAGCACCCCAGCCGAAAAGAGGGAAGGGGGAGGGGTTTGGTGAATGCATGGTAAAACTTAGAAACAGACGAGGACACCTCTCTATATAGGTATTATCTATTTCAGTGAGGCATCCCAAGCAGCGCGTTTTACAAATCGCCGGAATTATGTGCCGACAGAATGGATTATTAGATAGGGTGGGTGACTATTTTTTTATTATTTATTTTTCCCCACCGATTTTTCTGTGCCTCCTTCCTCCGAGCCCCCATCCTTTCTCATTCCTCATTCCCTCCTCCACTCCTTTCCACTTTCTCCGGATCCTAATTCTCGGTTCTCACGTTCAGGGAACTCAAATGTATTTGCTGGACACTAAGAGTTAAGATGTTGTGGACGGGGCCGGGGGCGGGGGGGCCTTCGGGGGAAGGGAGGAGAAAGACTGGAGAGGGAGGGAGAATGGTGGGGGAACGACAGATTTCCAGCTTCTACGACATTTTGCCTAAATTAAAAAGCAACCAATCGGAACGGCCGGAAGGGGGGCCGCGCGTCCTAAGCCAGTCATTCTAGGGTTGTCAATCACGCAGCGGGTAGCCAATCAGCGGGGGCTCTTGCGCTCGACTTCCTTGTATTTGGGAAAGTGTGGTGGTGGGTGCGCGCTCTCGGCGGAGGGTAAACATTCGGCAGTCCCTGCTCTGTGAGGGAGGGACAGAGGGAGAACTGTCAGATCAGAAAGAGAGAGAGAAAGAGAGTGAGGGGGGAGAAAGAGAGAGTGAAAGAGAGGAGAGAGAGAGAGAGAGAGAGAGAAGAGAAAAGAGAACAAGAGAGAGGGCGCAGAGCTGCTGCTACAACTACTCTTCAGCAACACTACCACCACCACCACCACCACCAACCACCACCACCAGTGCACTCAGCAAGCCTTGCAACAACTTCCCCACTGGAGTTATTGTGTATCAAGGATACCCTATATGCACACACACACCTACACCTCTACCAATGCACTCTTCCTCCTCCTTCTCCAGGCAACTGCTGGGATAAAAAATAAAACACCAAACCAAACCATCATCAACAAGGTAACAGAGCAATTCAACCTCTTTTTTTTCTCCGTTTCAATTTTTTTCTTGTTACATTTGTTTCCTAATTTCTGCCCAAAAGGAAAGATGTCTCACCAGACTGTGACTGTTGCGAAGAAGATGAAAAAGGACTCTTGTTTCAGAGGCAACAAAGTGCTCCAGCAATAGCAACTTTGGAGAAATGCATCATCGCAGGAAGTTTTCGTAGGACAGCAACAAAACTTGTAAAGAAGAGAGAGAGAGAGAGAGAGAGAGAGAGGACAAGAGGGGGAGACTAGAAGCCACTCTCCCCTCCCCCTAAACCACCAGCAACCAACAGCATCATCCTCACGCCTTAAAGAAAAATTTTAAAAGTTTTACTCTAAGAGGAAAAGAAGTGAAATGAGCTCCTAAAGGAGAAAGAAAAAAAAGTGGACGAGTAAAAGAAGAAGGGTTGTTCGTTGAGATTATACATATATATCTATATAATTTTTTAAGAAAGAAAAGAAAAGCCTTTTTCTTTGTTGTTTCCTTCGAAGCCGTCACTTAACAGGTGAACTGAGACCACCGGAGCCTGGGGCAGAGTCCACCCTCACCTCCTGGAAAGGGAAAAAGAGGGAGAGAGGGAGCCCGCGCAAAGCAGAGGACCGACGCTGGGCCCCCTCCCCAAGAAAAAACTACAGCTGGCGCAAGAAGGGCTTGGGGGGGTGGGGGGGGAAACACGACCATCCCCGAAGGAGGGCAAGGAGTGCGCCCAGATAGCCGAGCCCCTCTCCCTAGGGCGCTGTTGCTGTTGCTGCTGCTGCTGCTGTTGACCAAGGCCCGGCGGCGACCCCCGCACCCTGCGGATCGGCGTTGCAGCTGCAGCCGGGGGCGGCTGCGGCGGAGGCGGAGGAGGAGGAGGAGGAGGAGGAGGAGGAGAAGGCGGCGGGGCCGGCGGGGGC
>NW_020954559.1:21440243-21457154 GCF_900497805.2 Vombatus ursinus | reverse complement strand
GGGAGGAGGGGGGGGAGGAGGAGGAGGAGGAGGAGGAGGGAGGAGGAAGGGAGGGGGAGAGGCGGCGGCGGCTGCGGCGGCGGCTGCGGCAGCGGCTGCGGCCGCGGCTGCTGCGGCGGCGGCGGTGGTGGCGGCGGTGGGGTGGCGGGAGCGGAGCGGCATGGCCACGGCGGCTTCTAACCCGTACCTCCCCGGGAACAGCCTCCTGTCGGCCGGCTCCATCGTGCACTCGGACGCCTCGGGCGGCGGGGGTGGCGGCGGGGGCGGGGGCGGCGGCGGGGGCGGCGGCGGAGGCATGCAGCCCGGGAGCGCCGCCGTGACCTCGGGTGGCTACCGGGGGGACCCGTCCTCCGTCAAGATGGTCCAGAGCGACTTCATGCAAGGGGCCATGGCCGCCAGCAACGGCGGCCATATGCTGAGCCACGCTCACCAGTGGGTCACGGCCCTGCCCCACGCCGCCGCCGCCGCCGCCGCTGCCGCCGCCGCCGCCGTGGAAGCGGGCTCGCCCTGGTCCAGCAGCGCCGTGGGCATGGCCGGCAGCCCCCAGCAGCCGCCACCACCTCCGCCGCCGCCACCCCCGCAGGGCCCCGACGTGAAAGGCGGCGCCGGGAGAGACGACCTGCACTCGGGCACTGCGCTGCACCACCGGGGGCCGCCCCACCTTGGCCCCCCACCGCCGCCGCCCCCCCACCAAGGCCACCCGGGCGGCTGGGGCGCTGCCGCCGCCGCCGCCGCTGCTGCCGCCGCCGCCGCTGCAGCCGCGCACCTCCCGTCCATGGCCGGGGGCCAGCAGCCGCCACCGCAGTCTCTGCTCTACTCGCAGCCCGGGGGCTTCACGGTGAACGGGATGCTAAGCGCCCCCCCGGGTCCAGGAGGCGGCGGTGGGGGAGGCGGCGGCGGCCAAAGCTTGGTGCACCCTGGGCTGGTGCGCGGGGACACGCCGGAGCTGAGCGAACACCACCATCACCACCACCACCACCCGCACCCGCCTCACCCGTCGCACCCACATCACCCGCAAGGACCCCCTCACCACGGTGGGGGCGGAGGCGGCGGGGGAGGCCCGGGACTGAACAGCCACGACCCGCACTCGGACGAGGACACGCCGACCTCGGACGACCTGGAGCAGTTCGCCAAGCAGTTCAAACAGCGGCGGATCAAATTGGGATTCACGCAGGCAGACGTGGGGCTGGCCTTGGGCACCCTGTACGGGAACGTGTTCTCGCAGACCACCATCTGCCGCTTCGAGGCCCTTCAGCTGAGCTTCAAAAATATGTGTAAGCTGAAGCCGCTGCTGAACAAGTGGCTGGAAGAGGCCGACTCGTCCACCGGCAGCCCCACCAGCATCGACAAGATCGCCGCCCAGGGCAGAAAGAGGAAGAAGCGGACCTCCATCGAGGTGAGTGTCAAAGGGGCCCTGGAGAGCCACTTCCTCAAGTGCCCCAAGCCTTCAGCGCAGGAGATCACCAACCTGGCCGACAGCCTGCAGCTGGAGAAGGAGGTGGTGAGAGTCTGGTTCTGCAACCGGCGGCAGAAAGAGAAGAGGATGACACCCCCGGGGATCCAGCAGCAGACGCCCGACGATGTCTACTCGCAGGTCGGCAACGTGAACGCGGACACGCCACCCCCACACCACGGACTGCAGACGAGCGTGCAGTGAAGATGGAGAGAATGAGAGAAGGAGAGAGAGGGAGGCACCAGACACCGTAGCCGCCGCCGTCGCCTCCGCAGCTGCCGCCAGCCACCGCCAGCCGCCACCACCACCTCCAGCTACCGCTGCCGCCGCCGCCGCCGCCACAACAAAATCAGCAGCAACAACAGCGAGAGAGGAGAAAACATCCATCCCCCTCTCGCCCCCCACCTCCTCCGCCCCCCCATACCTACATACGTGCACACACTTTTGTAAAAAGGAAAGAAAAAAAGACAAGAGGACGGAGGAGAAAAACACCAAAATCAAAGAAAACGGGGGCAAAGAAAACAAGAAGCTTAATAAATACCCAGACTGTTTAGACTGGTTTATATATATATATATATATATATGTGTGTGTGTGTGTATGTATGTATATATATATATACATATATACATATACATATATAAATAATGAAAAAACGTTTGGAGAAAAAAGGGGGAGCGATCAAAGCAATCGCATTTATATACTGTGGTGGTTTTTCTTTTTTTAAAGGGGGGGGTGGAGATGCGTACTGCACCAGAACTACAGATGTGGGGTTTTCCCCTAAATGATCCCCTGTTGAAGCGGTGGACAAGACAGCACCCACCTCGACACTTCTCTCCTTCTCTCCTCTAAAAAAAAATGCCCCCCTCTCTACTTTACCCTCCCTCCGAAGGGCTGTCTAATATGACTCACGGAAACTTTTTCTTTCTTTCATGGGAACAGTCCAGAAAGGAAGAAGTAAAGGCATCTGGTTTGATCAGAGGGTGCCTACCTGCATTCCAGGACCCTGGGCTTTTTTTTCTTTTTTTTTTCTTTTCTTTTTCTTTTTTTTTTTCTTTTTTTTTTTCCATATTCACATAATTCTGGGGCAAGCAGACATCTACTCTGAAA
The DNA here is from genome assembly GCF_900497805.2 of Vombatus ursinus. Classification (NCBI taxonomy): domain Eukaryota; kingdom Metazoa; phylum Chordata; class Mammalia; order Diprotodontia; family Vombatidae; genus Vombatus; species Vombatus ursinus. The sequence goes on along the minus strand of NW_020954559.1, from coordinate 21,454,593 downwards.
TGAAAAATACCAATTCACTTCAGAAAAAGGAAATATGCACACAGCACTAAAATAACCAGACTGAATAACTGAAGTTAAAAAGAAAGAAAACACCCTTAAAGTTAACCCCAAAAGAAAAGGATGGGTGGGAGAGGGGAAAGGGGACAAACACCGGAGGGAGGGTGGGGAGAGGAGAGACTCCCAGTCCGTGAAAGTTCGAGGTTCTAGGAGGACTTTGCATGAATCAAGGGCAACAGCAAAAGAGAAATGGGAAATAAGTCGAGTCTGTCAGAGTCATGGTTTTGATGGCTGCCACTCAACGTGGAAGATTCAAAAAAAAATCCACCGCTAATATTTTTTTTATTAATATTTTTATTTTTTATTTCTGGACTGATTCAGATAAAGGGATTTAGAAAGACTGAATATCTGCAGCTGCACTTATCTGAACTTCTCCTCTCCTAAATCCGTTGCCAACTTTGATTGAATGGGTGCTGTGGATGTGATTATATAATACTGCCATTTCCAAGCAGTGTTTTTGGTAGGTTTTAATAAACAGACTTTTCAAAAGACGGCAATATAGAATTGTTAGATCCGTTGTTGATCTAAAAATATTTGCTTTATATTTTCATTAAATGACTTCTTTTAATATTTTATTCAGAATACCTATGAACTGCTGCAAAACGGTAATTTATTTTTCCCCAGATCTTGTATTACGTGTTTTTTTCAGACGAGCACAAATCAAAAATGAAATGAAAATATGGACAGTTGTTAGGTAATAAGGGTATCTTTTGATGTGATAATTTGATTGTAATTTAATTTGAGTAGTGATTCCGTAAGAGCTGATTGAGAAAATAAATTTGTTAGAATGAAATAGTCTGTGTCTGATGCGTAAACACTGTGTCGGGAAAAAAAAGTATTCTTAAAATATTTTTAGACAATGCAAATCCTTAAGTGATAGAATTAATGAACTATAACCTAAACCACTTAAGGTTTTTGGAAATGCAAAAGAAAAGAAAAGACTTATTCATGCTGTTAGAGGTTTAGGGTAGTATTCACTTCTCTTAAATTCATAAGCTTCCTAATATCCCTCTCCCTAATTTCAGTGAGCTTATCAAAAAATGGGATAATGGAATAGTCTAGCTAGTAAATAACGCTCTTCTTGGAGATACTTGTATTCTTTTAACCTAAGACTACAGTGCTTCACTAAATGTACCAAGTGATTATTAATGGTTCTTACAAAATGCTCCAAAAAGTTTAGCCTCTCCCCTCTCCTTTCCATCCCTCCATCTGTATTTCTCTGTGTGTCTGGCCTCTTTTCTCAAAACTAAAAATAGTGGAGGATAGTTTTTTAAGCCTATAAATGATTTTATACAATGTAACGTCTGAATGATAATTGCCTTTATCTTTATAATTTAATGTATTTTAATGGAATAATATACTCCCAAAATTCTAGTTACAGTCTGTGTAATTGTTGTCTCAGGCTCCTGGTACTCAGTGTTAAGTGCTCCAATGTTTTCTTCATCCTCAGCAGTTTCTATATCTTCCTAATACAATGGGGTATATTAGTTTGTCAAAGATGCCTTTAGATGCAGCAGAAAGGGTTGTCGTACTTATCAACTGAATTTATTAATATTTATAGATGTGTGAAAATGAAAGCTTTCAATATTTAAGGTTGTAAGAACTGGATATCTCTCTCTTCTCTCTCTCTCTCTCTCTCTCTCTCTCTCTCTCTCTCTCTCTCCCTCCCTCTCCCTCTCCCTCCCTCCCTCCCTTCTTCCCTTCCTCCCTTCTTCCCTTCCTCCCTTCTTCCCTCCCTCCCTCTCCTGCTTTCCCCTTTCTCTGATTGAAACTGGGGTTAAAAACTGGGAAAATTGTTAGAGAAACAAGAAAGAGTTGTTCCTTTTGGATAGGTCTGGTGTCACTTTCATAAATCAAGGCCAACCTGATAGCTCTGTGTTAAGGATGCTTTATTTTTAAACACCATCTTCGGTTAAAAATCACAATGATTTAGATTTGTGAAATTTGGAAAAGACCATTACCTAAAAGAAAAAGAGAAGGATATCAAATGAAAGAACCATAATTTTAATTGTTTTTACTTTGTTTTCTTTTCTTTTTTGTTCAGTGTTAGCTGTCCAGCAATTTTATAATATGGAAAGGGATGGGAATAGAGGGAGGAAGGGGAAGAAGGATTTCATCAGTTTTACAGTCTTCAGGGGATTCAAAGAACGGCCGTCTAATTTGGAGGCAAAGGGTTGGGTGGGTTTGTGTTTATGTGGTAGATACTATTAACACGTGAGGTGGAATTCTGTTTTTCACACAGGAAGGGTAGTGGCTGATTAGACAAGGAACAGGTCTATTTAAATTTCTTAGAGGTATTTGGTTACTGGATTTGGATGACAACAAAGGCTAACATTAGGTTTCACACTGTTTTCTATTAAAAGGCAACCTTTGCCAGGTTCTGTAGAAGAAAAGCTGATTTTAGAGTAGCAGAGTAACCTTTAGTTTGAAAGGCTGGAAAAAAAAATGTGCCCATTTGTGTAATTATTTTGCATAGTCAGTGAGGTCATTTTGTCTCCTAATAATAACAACATTATTATTGTTGTTATTGTTATTATTATTAAACAATCTTTTGAATGTATTTGGAAACTTCAGGGTTGCAAGCACATGGATAACAAAGTGATGGATAGCTATAATGGAGAGGTTTATGCTAAGGGTTATATTGTTACACATGTAAATATGAAAATATTGTTATATATCACCAAATCTTTTAATGAATTTAAGCATTGTGTTCATTTACACCACCAGTGTCTCTTGTGGTTAGCAAGTGAGTCTCCAATTTTTCCACCATTTTTGTCCCCCACCCCCACCCCCTTTCCCTACCTAACCTAAAGGAAAGCCAAATGTTTAACAAAGTTATATTTAATCAGTCTGGGTAATCCCAAGATGTGATTATTTAGTTTACAGTTTCTTGTTCCTAAGCCTCAGTCTTCTCACTGACCCTCCCATCCTTTCTCTACAAGTCTATATGAGAAATCATTTCAAGGTGTATTTAAAATAGTCACCTCACTGTTGTTGATCTACCTAATTTTTTTTTTCAGAATTTAGCACAGATCTACTTTGTTTCCAAATACAACCATTCCTAATTGACCTTTAGAGCTTCCTTATGCTTTCCTGTAGTATCTGGTGTTTGCACATGGCAATGTTCATGACTTGTTCTGTATGAATGGTTTTCAATGGAACGTTCAGAGAATAATTGGTTCTGATATGAAATGCAGTATATGCTATTGATAGTTTTATCAATAAGTGTAATATTTTAAATAATTTTAACAATTAAATTTGTTTTTTAAATTATATATTTGTAAAATATTTATCCTGTTGAAAGCAACAATATATTGTTGTATTTATTCGTTTTATTTTTGTAATAAATGATCAACCTCTTCAAGTTAAAGCAAAAATGCTACTTTTATATACTTATGCATAAATTCATTTTAAGAGATGGATATACTTGCACCAATTTGTATGGTAAACAGAGTGAGATCCATCAATAGGTTGTAGTTTTTGGAACTAAACTGTAGGAGAGAAACATTCTCTCCACTTGGAGTTTAGTTTGCCCAAGTTCTAGGATAATTAATCAAATTCTAAAATAGATGCAACAAGTATTGGCACTAGATATAGAGTTGAAATTAATTATTTAGGACCCAGACCTTCCCCCGCCCCCCCCCCCAGGCAAGAAGATGGAAATTCTGAGGGAATTCTCTTATTTTGTTGAATGCACGTGGCTGGCTAGAAAGACGAAAACAGATGCAATGTACCAGTGAAAAACCCAGTTATTTTCTATTTCATTTAGAAATACTTGGCTGTATTCAGTCTTGGATAGGAGATATAGAAATAAAGAGAGTTGAGAGGTTGGAGGTACCGATGGACCCTTCAAAGCAAGATGCTTTGGGTCTGGCTTTCGCTATTTTGAAGGGGGGAGGGGTAAAGCAGACCAAAAAAAAAAAAAAAAAGGACATTTAGGATGGATACGGAAGAACAGAATCTCTTTCTTCCCATCTAGTAACTTTCAAAATAAGCAAACAATAAAGAGGGAAGGGAGGCTGATAGGATAAAAACGGTTGTTTGGTCTTGACTATCCAACTCTAACTTTGTGTATGTGGGACACTAGCTTATCCCAGTTCCTTAGAGCTGCTGTTACCTACCCTTCATCTGCAGGTCACTCACGTGACGTCCTGGCTGCTAGTGCTGCACCGAAGGCTTGACCTTGACTTCCATAAGGAAATCAGTGGCCTCAGTGTTTTACTCTTTAACCTGCTTTACCTCAGAGAAGGAAATACAGGTGGAAGTTGGAGGACTTGGGGGAGAAAGAGGGAGCTAGTGGAGAGAGGTAGTGGGACGGGAACTATTCAATCAAATGCTTTGGTTTTATTAGATCAGATTATGACCTATTAATTAGATTATTCTTTTTCGTTCTTGGTTTAACATCCGTGCTTGTTCCTGTGTCTTAAAATGTGAGTGTGAATGTGGAAAGCATGGACCTATGATGTAACTCTTATTTCAGCTTCAGGAGACTGCTCTGGCAGACTGGGTGGATTGATTTCTTTTATGAGGCCGGTTTTCCTAAAGGAAAAATCAACTCTGGAAGTGACCTCAGATGGGTCTGTGAGCACAGTTAACAGACCGTGCTAATAGCAAGATAGTGGGTGAGTGGGTGTGCCTGGTCTTTTTGTTTGTTTGTTTGGAAATGTGGGGGAGGGGGGAGGGAAGAGTGAGGATAGCAGTGAATCAACCTCAAGAAGTTTAGAGATGCAGTTGATCTCAGGTGTGGGGGCATAATTCAGGAATAGGAGACTCTTTAATAAACATAAAGGTAAAGGGGGAAGGTGTTCAATAAAACTATGTGTTTGAGTATTTGAGTGTGTAAGAAAAGCAACTGAATGCTACTGGGTGGCAAGTTTCTGTTTATTATTAGTATTGTTATTTCTACTGTTGTTATTGCCGGCCGACCCGGCCGTCTCTAACCTGCTTTTTGATCTTGGGCAATGGGAGACCTGCAGAGAAGGAGGGAGGGAGCCTCCTGCTCAGGCCCTCTGCCGCAGCCAGCCTGTGCAGCTCACCAGTGGCAGCTGCTGCGGATCCCACAAGTTGTTTTCCTCGTGGCGACCATTCAGCAAAACGCACGATCCTTTCTCAAAGATTTAAATTTCGCGGATGAATTACCATACACCGGTTGCTTAGCAACTAAATTCAAGCAGGGCTAAGAATATGCAAGCTTTTTGTATTCTCATTAATAAAAATGCCACTCTGACACAGCAACCTGACTTTGGATCACTGCAACTTCTGTTAAAGCCATAGGAGAATACAACCCGTCTCCTCCATTTAATTACAGATCAGAATGGCTTGAAATGTGATGTTTTGTTAATCTATCTTCCTAAAAGCGATGTAAAAAATAACGGCTTTTCAAAAGCAGTAGAAAACTCTCTCTCTCTCTCTCTTTTTAGATGGAGCTGTCTGTCGATGTTACTGATAGCTGTAAACCGAAACCTTTTGAAACACATAGTTTTTGCTTCTTCCCTCTCCTATTACCTATCCCTATCCAATCTAAAAAATATCAGTGCACTGGGAGCCACAGAGATTAAACTACAGTGGAGTTAAAACTAAGAGAAAAGTAGTGGCCACTGGAGAAAACAAGCTACAAGAGAAGAGAAAGTTATTAAAGTTAAGTTGGCAGGCAAGTCGGTGGGAGTAAGGAAGGTGCTTGCGAATACTTCAAGGCCCTGACGATGGTGGCTGTGGGGAGAAGGGTATTCTACCTTACTGAGCTATCAACTTTTACTCAATTTCCATTACCGAACGTTGGTGGGTATTTGCGTGCTGGTTTTGAGGCTGCATGGGCTGATGTCTCAGGCTCGCCTTCTCTGCTCCCTTCCTGATTCCAAACGTCCCCTTCTGGTTCAGACTCCATTAGAAAGAAGCTTCTAAATTGAAAGAATTGCCGTGGCCACAACTTCAGTGATCTCCTTCCCCAAAAGTCTGATGCAAAATCGAGAGATCAAACACGATGCTCTGGGTAATAGAAACAAATACTTTAAACAAACAAACAAACACAAAACCTTCGTTCTGCAGTAGTAATTTAAGAGTGGAGTGTTGGGGAGTGGGGTAGGGAGGAATTAAAATTTAAAGATCGTAAAGGCAACAATAGGAGTACAAGTTGGTTACTACAGAAAGAAGAACATTGTTAAGAAACAAGTGAAGATTGTTTGGAAAGGTGGTACCATTTGGGGAATTTGGGGTGAAGGAAAGTTTGGGTGAAATTCTGGGTGATAGCCTCCTGTTGTAGAACTAAAGGTTTGGCAGTTTTCAACTGAGTGCAAAGCACTTTTTCAGATGTGTTGGTGCGCGCGCGAGTCTATGTGTGCGCGTGTGTGCGCGTGTGCGCGCGCGCAGAAGGAAAGAGTTTCTCTCCTTCAGACTCGATTTCTGCTGGGTTTAAAATAAAAACTTGTACCAAACATTTAAATAAGAAAGGCAGAGGAGGGAAGTAGCTGCCACTATGTGAGGGGTAGAACCGATAAAGTCCAACACCACCCAAGATCTTAGCCCCTGCTTTCTGCAGAGATAATGAGATGGATATCAGAGTGTAGCTGAGCAGTGGCAAATAAGCAAAAGCTAGGAAGAGATGGATGGCTGTGCTGCATTCACACACTTACACACCAACCACTTTTCCTGCATGTTTAAAAGCTCCCAATCTCAAGCTGTTTTCATTTAAAAAAACAAACTTAAAAGCTGGAATCTACAAAGATCTTGATATCTTAGCGACAGCTGAAAGTATGTCCTAACTTAAGCAGAAGTGTAAGCTATAAAGAATATGTCTACTGGTTAACCTACGTTGTTATGGAGGTCAATTTTTGCAACCTATGTTATAAGGTTACTTATTTTCATTGGAGAGAGAGATGAGGGTATAAAGAGTATTGGGGTGATTGGGTCTGAGATGGAAGCTTTTCTGTGTTACGGTATTTCTAGGCTTCATAGTTTTTCGGTGTAAAGTGCATAATAACCAGGAAACCACTTATTTACAAATAAAATTATCCTGGACCAAGCCAACATTCCATGTATGTAATTCATTAATAGAATTCATTCTTTCTCCTCCCTCTTTGGAAACAGAAATGTTAGCCTTAAAAAAAAATAACTTTATTGTGGCATGAGGAGGGAAAGGGTCGTAGGCATGGAGGACATTGGCTACATTTTATTGTACTTTAAAAAAAAGAGAGATGAGGATGGACATATATACTATTTCCAGCCAATGAGCTGTTTTTGTTGTTGTTGTTGTTGTTTTGTTTTGTTTTGTTTTGGCTTTGGTTTTTTTTAGAAAACGTATGGTAATACTCTTTTGGGAGGCAATTTATAAGATTCATTATTCTGAAGGTAAAACATTGCTAATGGTAGTAGGGTCTCATCGTTCCTATTGGAAGATTGTTAGAAAGCATGTATATTAGTGTGTGTATATATATATATATGTGCATAAAGCTGAAATGTAAATGACTTGAGGTAGTTACAGAGGTAAGACTTGCACATGCACTTGCATGCACTCTCTCTCTCTCTCTCTCTCTCTCTCCCTCTCTCTCTCTGTTTTTTAAAGATATTGAAGTTAAGAAATGTGTGGTAAAACGTCTACCAAACTTCTTCAGCTACTTCAGCATAGAATGAAGTTTTTGCTCTGAAATCTATGGCTTCATTTGGAACTAAAATATTAGAGATTTCTTTGCCTGAAACTCTGAACTGAGTCACTGTTATTCAGGGAGTTTTCTTTAGCCTGGCACTTTCTGGAAAGAAGAAGATCGGTCTAAGGGATCAGGACCACAGAGTGTGGGAGAAATTGAGTCTTGGGCTCATTTCTATGAATTCTACTCCTAAATCAATATCAAAAGTACAGTAACTCCTTAAAGTGAATTTGGTGATTTGAAGCTCTAAGCATTAGCATGTTTACAAAAGATACAAAGATTAGTTGCTGCCAATCTTGCTAAGTCAGAATGTACAGGGTTCCAGACAGAAAAAATCAAACAGGAACATCATTTTAAGAATAATTTTTAAAAGGGTGAGGCAGATGAAAAACTGCACTGGGATGTCTCAGGTCTGTTTTGTCTTCTAGGACTTTCAGGAAAAGGCTAGCCCATTTAGTCACCTGGGACCTGACTAACAGCAATCAAATAGATATTCAGTTCAAGAGTTCTCAGTAAACCAGAGTTGGAATGGGAGGTACCAAACCTGTCCTTCATCTATCACCCTCATTCAACTTAAATTATTATAGGACCGCCTGGATGTTGGAGAGAGGGTTCATGTGTGCTCTTGTCTATAAATGGTCTAATATAACCTGTAAACCTCTGTATGTATAGCATGTCTCTATGTTCCCCCCCCCCCCCAGGTCCCAATGTTGAATCTCTTTGCTTGGTTGTCTGGGAAAGAGGGGGAAAGAGTGAAAGCAGAGAGAGAGAAATTCAATAAAATGGACTCTAATCAGGCATCTGATTAGAGGAAATACCACCAGCATGATAACAAAGTCAAAATAAATTTACAAATATTTAGTTCTCCGTTTATTCAAGTTTTCAGAATACAGGATCAAAGAAGCTTGTTTTTTTTTGTTTTTTTTTTTACTTCAAAACATCTCAAAGTAACTGGTTAAACACAATCACTTTGCTTTGCCACTTTAAGATTTCTTCTATGCCCAAATTGTTTTTAATCATCTTGAAAGAAAAGTTGTAACAGGTACTAGAGATGTTCCTGAAGTTGCTTTTGAAAAAGGGGGGAGAGAGAAAATGAAGTTATCTAGTTTCTCATACATAGCTCAGGCACCCAAAGACACTGGTCCTAAGCATAGCTTGATACACTAATCTACCTGGAGAAAGAGATTTGGGATTTTTTGGGGGGAGGTGTTATTGGGGTTTTTTTAGTAGTTGTTTTATTTGCTGAAGTTAGGTGGATGTGAGGTCAGTATTATTTACATATGCAGATGTTCCTGCTAGCTTTCCTTTGGCAGATTCCCTTTATTAATCTAAGGGGGTGGGGGAACAAAGAAGGATATCAATTATCTTTTTCTTTTGTTTCTCAGCCTTGAATTGATGCTTCAAGGAGAGGGAAAGGACCTAGGATGGGAGGTACCCACTTGTACATGACATCCCTAACTGTAAACCCTGTTATACAATAATTTGGGACAACTGAGCAAAAAACTGTGGGGAAGATATGTGTGTCATGTATGTGGTAAATGTTATAGAATGAGAGAGAGAGAGAGAGAGAGAGAGAGAGAGAGAAACTAAGAGAAAAGGATGAATAAAAGGTATTGCATATGTCCCCATATAGCAATGGTAAGAAGAGGGCTAGAAAATGAATAAAGGAAAGTGAAATAGACCCAAGTTATCTTACAGATTGGGGAAATTTGTGTATATAATACTTATCATTATAGTTGTTTGGCCAAAATATATGTTTTATATGTGTATATATATATATATATATATATGTATGTATGTATATATATTCACTTCTTGATTCAAGCATCAATTTTCCAAGTTCCAAAGCTTTTCTTATAACTATCCTACCCATCTCTGCTCCCCCAAAAAGATATATCTCATGATCCATATTTAAACTTCTGGAACAATGAACTTAGGTAAAGGTTGGGGAATTGGTTGGCCGGTAGTTAGTAGATGCTAAACTCCTAAAATCAAGCTAGGTTATCATGTCTGTCTACATCAGGTAATTTCTACACCACTACTACTTGGATGGGAGGTGGGGAGAGAGGGGGGAGAAAGAAGAATTATTCAGTAGCAGCAGAGAATGTGCTGGAGGTCATATTCATAAACCATATATGTCAAGGAAAAGCCAACTATTTGAAGCTATTAGGCTGGGAGTAAAAACCCTGTTTATTTGCAAAAAGCAAAGGGAGACCACGGCTCCCAGAGGGAGAACCGGTGCATAGTCAGCATACAACTTTCCCATGAAATATATTTAAAGGGGAGCTTTGAAACAACTCAGCCAGGCACTGCTAGAATAGGCAGTTGAGGGGAGAAGAAGAAAAGGGTGGGTGGGGTGGGAGCAAGGTTGCTGAATGCAAGCAAGCTGACAAAGCTGTAACAAAGCCTTCATGCAAAACTAGTAACATGGATCTTTAAAGGATCACACACCTTACAGGCGTGTACCCAATTCCTGAGACACTGAATCCAGTTGATTGTTCCCTTGGGCTCCAAAAATGTGCCTAGGTTTTAAATGGCACTCTGGTTTCTGTTGGGCTTTAAGAATCTATCCATTTCAGTGAGGCTGTTAGGAGATGGGAGAGGGTCTGGCCCCTGCTGTTTCCAAACTGACCGCATGATGTGGGTTGGTGACTCTGGTGTTGGCTTGGCTTGGCTTGCAAGCTATTCAAGCAGAGACTTGTTGGGTTTTTTTTTTATTGTTGTTGTCAGGCGGGCTGGGGGTAGTAGTAGTACTGTGACAGGCGAAAGGAGTTGACTTCAGTTAGGTAGCTGGTTTGGGCTTGTTTTAGGTCACAGGCAGGAATATGCCTTCTGGGGGCAGTGATGTCAAAGACAGAGTGCTCCAGGAATCCCTGGCTCTGTCCTAACCAGCCCTGGTACTTTCTTGCCCTGCTGAGACTCTTTTCACGTCCTGTGTGGCTACTTCTCCTAATGACCATGGTTAGAGAGAGAGAACAAGAAAGAGAAAGATGGAAATGTTAATAATCAAGCCATGAGAAAGGAAATGGGGTGGGGATGTTTAATTTACAGTGGCCTTTACAAATTAAATAGGAAGGCTGCTTTATTTGAGAAATGTGGCCCCAGCTTTCTTCACTATACACCCACATGTCCTCAAATATCTGAAACCGATTGGAGAACCATTGCCTTTTCCCCTCTTTCCTAACATCTTGAGTAACCTAAGTTTTCTTTGTAACTCCTAACCTCCATTATATTTCCCACCCACAATCCAACCCATTTTTGCCACCCTAGAAGAAAAAAACAGATATGGGAAACAAGGACACAAAAGTGCTTTTGTCGGTGACTTAAACTCTTTTCACCCCACACCACCCAACCCTATGTCTAGGCTGGTGAGAAAAGCACTGAAATCTATCAAAAGAAATGTTTGGATCTAACCTCAAAGATTAAAAAAGAAGAAGAAGAAAAAGTCTGTCATCTAACTGGATATGTCCCTCTGATTTCAGTGCCTTCAGGATGTACAATCTTCTAACTACCCTTTAACTTAAGAAACCCCAAATCCTTATTTTCAGGGTTTTCCACTTCCTTTCTGTCTCATTCCCTGAGAAAGCAGGAAAAGTGCTTTGAGAATAGGGTCTCTGGTAATAAGACTTCTGACAGAGAGAGGAGATAGATTAGGGATAGATTTCAGGAGTAGAATTGAAGTCCCAGATGACTGTTGCTAGATTAACTCTGACCTAGATCCCAAGGTCATTCTTTATGTGCTCTAGGGCAAAGTGGGACAGGCCAAGATCTTTGAAGGGGGTAGGGGAAGGGAAGGTGGATGACACTTCCTGAAGGTTCCTGAGGAAAATTTTGGCACAAGAGTAGGTTTGTAAAAATGACTCACTATATCAAAATGTGGTCAATAAAAAGAAAACATTACTATGAAACGATTGCCCTTGAGCCCATTCAAACCTTTTTAATTTAAGCTAACAAATGAAAATGTTTCCTACTTTCTAGAGACGTAAAACTGGATTGCTTTGCATTACTCTTGTCTACCATCCCAAAATTTCCCAGGGAAAATTTTGTGGGAGAAGCCTAGAATGAAGCAGATAACCCTAGAAGTCTGTCTGGTCAGGGTCATCTGCTTAGACCTATATTATACTATCCTTTCTGAAATCTAAGAAAGTTTTAAAGTAAGTCACCCCATCTCTATTCTACTACTGGAAAGGAACAGTAAGTCTCTAAGTGATACCAGTTAAGTACAATTGCAAATAAGAAGGATTTTTGTCTGCTCCATTCATTGCATTTTGTGCAGCATAATGGTGTATTTATGCCTTGTCAAGTATCCTAGACCAAAGAGGGAAATATCCCCACCCATGTTCTCCAACTATAATATCACATTGAGGGGAGTGGCAGAAAGAGTTGCTGATATAAACTGTATCACACGTACCCTTTAAAATCCTATCAGCTAGGTAGGTGACTTGGAGTCAGGAAGACCTGAGTTACAATCCTTCCCTAGATACTTACTAGCTGTGTGACCCAAGGAAAGTCACTTAACCTTACAGATAGGCTTTTGTTTGCTCATCTGTAGAATGGGGATAATAACCGCACCTCCTCACAGGATTATTGTGAGGATCAAATGAGATAACTTATGTAAAGCACATTGCAAACCTTAAATCACCATATAAATGCTAGCTATTGTTATTAGCTATATAGCTTTAAGAAGCTATGGGAAAAGGGGAATACTGAAAAGAATTTCATGAAATTAGAAATCCAATTCTGGCATAGAGGAACTTAAGGTTAGAATAAATCTCTTCCTGTTTAGGACACACACACACATGCATACACATATTTTTTAACAAATCTCTTCCTGTCTAGAAATAAGTGCGTGTGTCCTAGACAGGAAGATATGTACATATATATGCATGCATGTATGTATGTGTGTGTATAAATTTAATCCAAACATATGTATAGTCATCTTTGGACTAAGTTATTCTTTTTTTTACATCCCGCCCCCCCACCGATCAATATGTATAGGTTATGTGTCTCAGAGGGGAGGAGGTGGTTAGAGCTAGAGATGTTTTTAAAAAGAGATAACCAAGTCTTTCTATGGAGGGGTTATTAGTCAACTATTAGCTCTCAAATGTAGGATGGAGAGCTTTGTTTACTCTTCAGATGCCAACTAAAATAAAAAATAAGTTGTAAGACAAGAAAAAGACATCTTCAACTCTTAGAAAATGTCAGTTTCTCAGGAAACAGGCCTATTGAAAACTCCCCAGCTACTGACCTTGACACTCTCTGAAGGTTCCTGAGGAAAATCTTGGCACAAGAGTAGCTTTGTAAAAAGGAATCACTAGTGCTTATGTGTGTGTGTGTGGTGGGGGTGATGGCACATTATCAATTAAAGCAATTTATTTTCCTGTTTCCAATTCCTTCATAAGTTTGAAGAGGGCATTTAGGTGGGAAAACAAGACAAAAACATTAAACCAGACCATAGGAATCCTCTTCCCTCTTTTCCTCTTTGGATGTTTTCCATTTACTCAGCCTGAGGTTGATCAAAAGAGAAAGAGAAAAAGAAAATGCAAAAAAAAAATTGTCTGCAAATTCCCCTAGCCTGATTTTAGCAGGTCCATCCCCCTTCTCCCTTCACCTTCTATGGCCAAGAATACCCTGAGCTGCATGGCATCATAGGGGTGCCAGCTCTGATCCTATCTAAGCATGCTTGTGCTGATCTTGTGAATTTGCAGCAGGTCACCAAGTTTTTGTGGTTGTTGTTTTTTGGGTTTTTGTTGCCGTGATGGTTTTTTGTTTGTTTTTAGAGTCAAACTATTTTGTTGGGCTTACATTCTGAGGATGGGGCTGCTACTCTGTTGAAAGACAAGATAGGTTTGATTTTCTGATCGATGCCTCACTCACAGGGTACTGTTATGTGAGGCATAGGCAATAGATGTCTGATCTGGGATTGTTCGTGAATAGAGAATGCAAATGTTCTTCCTTCTTTGAAGAAGGTTTTTTTTTCTTTTCCCTAACCATCCAATTGCTTGATCAATATTAATATCTGCCCGCCCATTTTCAAAAGAGGGTCTCTTCACTGCTATAATTCTTGGCTTGTCTGAGGCTGGAACTCCTTGCCTCATTGTTCCCTGATAATTTCTAGGCTACACTCAACAGCCCCAAAGAGCAGGTAAATGAAGTTGTACCCTTTTGCCTTGGGAATGAGCTTAATACCCAGGGCTCTGAAATTGTCAAAACTTTTACACTGCCTGGCAAAAGAGCTCACTTCTTGCAAGCGGCTCATGTTTCTGCCATCTCAGCCTAGGCACTTCCCTACCAACATGGGAAATACATCAGAACCAGATGTCTGCTGCCTTAGCTCCACCAAGCGAGCTGATATTCAGGAAGAGTTGTCTAAAATAAGATAGAATGTAGGTTCATCGCTTTAACGCACGCAGTGGTCTAAAAGGCCAACGAGAATGGGCTGAGATATGAAGTAAAGAGCAGAGGTGACCTCCACCCTATTGACCCGCCCGCTCTTTCTCTGAACGCCCAATTGCCCACAGCCTGCTTCACGGTGACTGGCTGCAAGCCACGGAAAAAGTGCCCCCTCCTTTCTGGCTCTGGATCCGAGCGGCAATCTATTTCTCTCTCTCTCTCTCTCTCTCTCTCTCTCTCTCTCTCTCTCTCTCTCTCTC
>NW_020954559.1:21401744-21440233 GCF_900497805.2 Vombatus ursinus | reverse complement strand
CTCTCTCTCTCTCTCTCTCTCTCTCTCTCTCTCTCTCTCTCTCTCTCCCCCCTCTTTGTCTTCCCCCCCCAGCTCCGCTTTCCCTCTTTTTTTTCCCCCTATCCCATTTCTCCTCACTAACTTGGATTTTGGGTAAAAATCGGTATGTCACTAAGAACCAATGATATAGAAAGAGGCGATAGCAAAGGAGGGGAACCCACACTAGCCTCGAAGGATAGTAAGAAAAATAAAGGTGGCAACCACACAAGACCTTACAATTTAGGACTCACCACACCCTCCACTTTTTTTTTTTTGTTTTGTTTTTTGTTTTGAGGGTATTTGCCTTTCAAACAGCTGCTGGGCTTGTGACAGGCCAAACCCATTTTTAAGAATGGGGGTTCGGGGGGTAAGGTGAAGCAAGCACTTTCTTCTGCTTTCCTACCCTTCCCCTCCTCTTCCCCACCTCCCAGTCTTCCCTAGATTAATTGCTACGTTTGAAGTCTTAAATGCTCCTTCATTCAAATCTTCCTAGTTTCCGACGTTACCAAAGGAATGAGAAAGAAGATTCCACTCACTTTACAATCCAGGGAAGTGATGTTGTAACTTACAGCGTCAATTACACGTTTTGGTAACCCGACACTCTAAGGAACTAAGTTTCCATTATTTACACGAAGTAGCAGTAAACTTTACAGAAAGTAATAAATCCAGCACTGACCATAGCTGATTACTGGGGAGAAATGCAAAAATATATTCTCCACCATTTCTTTCTTTTTGGGAGGCGAGCAGGGGTTAGATTTTTTAAAATTCTAGTAGTAGTGTTTTAAAACAAGAGCTTAAAAAAAAGTACTTGATTACTGTGGGCAAGTTTAGATTCCTTAACTGTAATCATTGGTAATAAACTCATTAATAGCTATAATTGGCATTTAATTGCTAGATCTGATTGGTGCTTTTTTGCGTGACCCGATTTAGTTTCACTGCAAAGTACAGGTGGTGTAGAGTTGGTAAAATGATGCCATTTGCATACAACTTTTTTAAGCATAAGGGAAAGTACTTTTGTTATATTTGCAGACATGTGTCTCACACATTTTTCGCTTTTTGTAAACTATCTAAGAATAAACATTACAGATCTGGGTTTTAATTTCTCCAGATGGAATCATAAAGCACCTAGTAGATTTTTTTATATACTATAGAATTGAGGACACATGTCTGCTGTTCACACTGAAAAGTAACTTAATGCGAAAGTAGAAGTTCCAAGCCGCATTTGGAATCAAGCAACAGAGAATGTTAACTTTATTCATTCGCAGGAAGGGGGTTGGTTAAGGAGCAGCGAAAGTATCTCCCTCCAATTTGAAGATCAACTTGGTAAGGAGTCTTCTGACACGCTCATTTTCCCTCTTCTCTTCTGGGAAGGGTCACTAGATCATTCATAACCTTCTCAACAGTCTTGAGGACCCACCCCCATTTATTTATTAAACTCAGTTTATTTCACCTTCATTTGTGTCCTCTAGGTCTAGGAGTGATCTAGAAGTTTAAGATCCTTCTGCTTCGTCTTCTCCATTCTGTCTCCCCCATCCCCAGCCCCCAATCCCCCCACCCCTTCCTTCGCCGGCTAACCCAAGCTTTGGACTTACCCTTGCGGTGTTCTTCCACTCGATACACAGACAGGAAACCGGTCTCATTTTGAGCAAAATATGAAACCACATTTTATCTACACAATCAAAGACAAGAGTACACACTTATGGCTCTGAGCTCGCGAGCCTGCTTCTTGCAGAAAAGGGGGCTGTTGGGGCAAGAAATCCTGCTTCCAACTGTGATTTCAGCTTTCTTATGGAAATGAACAAAATATCTTACTCACCCCTAAGCCTGGGTTCCCCTGCCCCAGCCCCTTTCCCTTCAACCTCTTCCTCTTTTTAATCCCCCTTCCCCCTCCTCTTTCTTCCTCTCCCAACCTTTTCTTTTCTCTCGTTTGGAATACGTATGTTTAATAGCATTAGCAACTGGATGCCACCAGAACTCATTGCGGTGGGTGCGTTTAGAGGGTGCTGATTTACTCCACCATAATTCAGGACCTGTATGTGAGGCAGGCTCCAGTCCGCGTCATCTGGATACTTCAGACAAACAGCATTAAATATTCATAGGGAACAGTTCATTTCTTAAAGGAGAACTTACCAGAAGGGAAAGTTCACAGCCAAAGGGGAAGGGGCATTTTTTTCCTTCTTCCCTGGGTTTGGAGCCCATTTTCCTAGGTTTGAACCCATACACCCAGACCTCCCGACATAGAACTTTAGAAATAGATTCGGGTTTGTTAGAGAAGTAGTTTAAGCAGTAGGGTTGGAGCGGTGGATGTGTTGAGGACACTCTTTAGGAGATTGCTAGTTAAATAGTTATTTTGCAACTATTTTTTCCACATCCCTGGCAGACCTAGGAGGAAAACCTGAAAAGCGATTATAATTCATGTAGGTGTCATTACTTTTGTCGCTACAGCGGTGTACACCCCTGAATAACTTGAAAACACTCCTGGAGTATAGAGCTGACTAAAATAAAGTATACTAACAAAGAAAACTTTTCAAAAGCACAAAGAATCACACTAGAATATGTCATCTGCCCCCTTTAAAATATTTTCTTCGAAGGTAACTCAGGATTGGAGGTTTGAATCTAAACTGAAGTTCCACATCTTTTCATAGCATTAACCTCGCTTTTCTTCCCTCCAGAGTTTTTCCTCTTAATATTTTAACCATAGACAAATACAGGCTTTCTGAAACCTGCTACTCTGACGTGGCTGTTGTCCTTAGGGATGTCCCTTTGTATGTCATTTATTTTTGTTTCAGACAATAACACATTTTACAGTAGGAAAGTTACTTTTTTTCTAGGCCTGTCGATCCTGGCTCTTTGTGCTTCAGCCTCCTACACAGGGTCTCCGTGCTCTCTTCTAGGCTTAGAAGAGGAAGTAATCTAGCATAAGTTGAAAAAGATGGGGAGAGGAAGGGAGGGAGAGAGAAAAGGAGGGAGGGAGAGGAAAGGAGGAAAGGAAGGAGGGAAAAAAGAAGGAGGATTAGGAGGAAAAGGAAGAGGAAAAGGAGGAGGAAGAGGAGTAGGAATACAGATAAAAGGAAAGAAGAGAGAAGAGAAGAGAAGAGAGCAAGAGGGAAGCAAAAGTTTGCACCATATAACTTGAAAGTGGGCCTTCTTGCTTGAGGGCTTCTGTTCTTCCCTCACCACTTTAATCATACATTTCAATACAGTATTTTGCCTTACATATTAATGTTATCAATTATATGTGTATGTAGTATATTCCCCCCCACCCCACCCCACCCCCCAGTTCCCTTCTTTTCCCTTTGTATGTCATTTCTTTTTGTTTCGGACAATAACACATTTACAAGTGGTTGTAAAGTCTTTAGCGCCATCTAATGGAAGCATCAAGAAGTCCTTGTGCTCCATAGAGGATATGACTAATTAATAGAAGGGTTATCTCCCCCTGTGTTCCCCCCTTCCCCCCTTACTCCCTTCCCCTTTATACTGGTTCTCTCTAAATCACCCTCTGGAGCTCTGGAGTCACTGGAGTGTAGATAGCTATGCAACATTAATATGTGCTGCTGAAATCCTTTCAAAAATTATCTCAGGATGGAGTCTGGG
This sequence comes from Vombatus ursinus, assembly GCF_900497805.2. Taxonomy (NCBI): domain Eukaryota; kingdom Metazoa; phylum Chordata; class Mammalia; order Diprotodontia; family Vombatidae; genus Vombatus; species Vombatus ursinus. The sequence goes on along the minus strand of NW_020954559.1, from coordinate 21,436,621 downwards.
GCTTTCTCAGTTGTGTTACCCTTCTCCTTTCCCCTACAAGACACCTGCTTCTACTTTCAGAGTTATCTGAAAGCAGAAGATTAACAACAATCTTGCACCTTCTAGAGGAAAATGGGATTAAGTTTTAATGGGATCCTGATGTTAACATGGTTTGCTGGGTTGGAATGAAAAGTAAACTTTTAACTTTCTGGGTGCACCTGTTTTCCCAAATCCAGAAGGTACATTATGAAGCTTTTAGCCTCTTGATATTGTCTAATTAATTTCCCATTTCTATCACATAAAAAGAGTGGAAAAAAGAAAAGAAGAGAGAGAGAGCAAATTTCATAATTTAATGAGATTGAAAGATACCTTAGCCTCGGGAAAACAAAATATAACTCACATTTATATATAACACACTTGAGGCTTACAAAATAGTTTTCTCAAAATGCCTCTGTAAAGTAGATGCTGTCAATATTATTGTCACTACCACATTTTACAGACAAGGTACCTGAAATTCAGAAATGTTAGCTAACTTGTCCAAGCTCACAAAGCTAGGAAGCAGCTGAATCAGAACTCAAATCCAAGTATCCTTATACCTAATCGAAGGTTTTTTCCACAACTCCAACCCCTCTTCCCAAATTCTCAGGGCTCTGAGTTCTATCAAACTTGATCATGGCCCTACTGTTTGAAAAAGAATGAAATCTGGAGATTGTGTGAGGTGGCATTGGGATGGGGGGGAGAAAGCAGTTGTGTATGTGCAGTAAGCTGCCCTAGACCTTTCTTACAGCAAGCATTCTCTCTAATCTATTTAACTCAGGGAATCATAGAAAAATGGAGAGATAGAAAGGAAAAAGTTTTCCCTGAGAGTTTTCTGGCCACTGTGTCTACAGACCTTTGGGTTTTAGTGAGACTATTATCTAGGAGATTCCTTAACAATTCATATCTGGTACATTTTTGATGTGTAAAAAGGAAGACCCAAATACATCAAGAAAAGAGTAAAAATGCTGAAAGGTAAGGAAAAGATTCTATGTTAATCCTGGACTCCTGTTTGCAGCCTCACCACATCTTTGATGGTGATGTACTGAAGTTAAGCAAACTATGTAATGGGGTAATTTGTTTTCCAGAGTGAGGATTACAGAGGTCAAAAGAAAGAGTCCTGTCCATTGGGGCTGGCTGTGGAAATTTTTACCTGGTTTGGTTAAATTGGTAGTACCGACAGATTCTTTGAAACTATGGGTTTGGATTGTCAGAGATGGTGGGTCCCAGTCCCAATTCTTAGTGAATTTTACTGAATTCATAAGAGCACAGGATAGAATCAGAAAATCTAGCTTTGGGCAAACTTCCAGGTGACAGAAAATCCTGTAATCTCTGAGTCATCCCTTTCTTCATCTTAGAATGAGGATAGCAACATTAATTCTATCAACTTCAGAGAGTTGTTTTGAGGATCAGGTGAAACAATAAATATCAAACTTCTATAGAACTAATAAATATGCAGAAATAATTGGTGATAATTGAATAGAGATAATTACTACAAAGTCCTTGAGAACTTTAAAGATATGGAATTTCAAAGTATTCTGCTAGGTGGCACCCTGGTTATGGGTATTTCCTCCACTGATGCCGATGGCAACCCCTTTGTAACTAGGTAGATAATCTTCAAAAGCTGATGTGACCAAAAAAAAAAATCATCCTTGGATGATGGAAATACAGTCCATCATGGCCAGTATCCCAATCCTTTTCATACTGATAAGACTTGTCAATGGCTAGTCCAAATGGATGGCTTAAGAGAATCCTTTCCTGATACCACCAGTTATTGCATTCTCCTTCCTCATATTTACTTGTTTATGAATATGATTTAAACCTCGCGCCCCCCCCATTCATGTAAGCACCTTGAGATCAGGGATCATTTCCTCTTTTGTCTTTTTGCCCACTCCCGTTCAAGAATCTAGTATGGTGAATATATGTGTGTGTGTGTGTGTGTGTATATATACATACATATATGTGTACATATATACATGTATACACATATGTACATGCATATTCTGTGTGTATATGTGTGTATGTGTTGAGAGTTGCCTCTTAGAGTCAAGAAGCATCAGAGTAGTACTTTAGTTGAGGACTTATAGAAAGATAGTGGAAATAATAATAATAATAATGACTTGGACAGGCCTTAAAGTGTTCTCCCTTATCTAAATAAGAAGTGAAGTCTTTCCTCTCAATTTATACTGAAATTATTTCAATTCTTCATTCTACTTTGCCTTTGTAATTCTAGCCCTACAATTTGGTAATCATTTAAGGTTTGAATGAGATGAGATTTTACAGCAAAACTTCAGGACGAAGATTATAAACCTAGGGTTTAGGGTTTTTCTGACTTTAATTTGCAGGGTCTTGTTTTTAAAAGTTCTTCCTCATAGTGTCAAGTGAAAGTAAATTTTCCCATCTCCTCTCTCCCCCCAATATTTATACAGAAAGACTAGGTTTAGAAAAGGTGAGAAATCTGATAGAAATAAATGAGGAAATCAAATATCCTATGAGATCCTGTCCAATTTGAGCCCCAGGACAAATTCATCAAGAATGGAGTGTCCCAATATTTATTGACCTCGGCGGGAATAGGTAAAAGAGAATTTATCGCTTCCCTCTCAAGGAGGTGAAAGGAAAACAGGTTTTCAGAGAGAATTTACAGTAGATAATTAGCCGAAGTGCCTTTTTTTCCCGAAGTGGCTGTTAGTTTTTTTAAGGAAAGGAAGGAAAGAAAGAGAGAGTAGAAAGAGGAAGAGGGCAATAGGAGGGGGATTACGTGGGAAAAGAGAAGAAAGGGGAGGAAAGGAGAAGGGAGGGGAAGGAAGTGTGAATGTCTCTTCCCGTTTTTGTTGGCATAGTTCTGCGGTGCTTCTGTTGTGAACAACTTGCGTGTAGAGCGGCACTGTCAAACGCATAGTTTGGAATCCACATGCGTGTAGGTGAGATGAGTTTAGCCCTTGTGGCCTGAAATCCTCTGGCATTTCCTAGACTTGGGGGGAGGAGAACGGATGTGGTAAGGTCACCGAGCCACTTCTTCTTGACGTGGCTAGTTTTGCCTGCCGTTTTACGCGGACGGGGAGTGGGAAACAGGTAGGAATCAGGGGGATTTTCTTTTCCTATAATAACGGCAATTTTACTGTGGCCCTGGCGCTCTGGGCAAAAATCGAGGAGCCGGAAAACTGGCAGAGCTCAGCGAGCGGACGGGATGCGTCTTTTTCATTTCTTTCTCCATCCTTTCATTCCCGCCCCCGCCCCCGCCCTCCCCTCCTTGCGTTGCTAAATGGGGCTCGACAGCAACTCTCTCTTGAACCTCTAAAATGAGAACAAGTACCCATGCTCCCACGTCTCCTCCTTCTCCTCCACCTCTTCCTCCTTCTCCTCTTCCTCTTCCTCCTCCTCCTTCCTCTGTGTAATCCTCACCCTGCTGTCAGTTCGGTTTTCTGCCTATTTCCCCTAGCCTCCGCACACCCTACTTCTCCTCTCTTCCCCTGTCTTCCCCCCTCCATCTGCCTCCCATCCCCACCCCCCTACCCCCCACATACCCAATGTACTGCCGGCTACTCTGAGCAGTTGGGCCTAGGCCTTCCGCTTTTCGGGTAGAGAAAGCTCCCAAAATGGTAGGAGGGGGTGAATGAAAGGGGAAGATGTTTCCAGCTGGAGCATAGCTGTTTGTCCCAGAGGAATCCATTTCGGCTTGTGTGCTGGATGTAGCATGACTTGACATAACATTCTATAACATCCCAGAGATAGACTGTATTATAGATAGAACGTGATTGACTAGACAAGGATACGTTATTCTTTAATCAGAGGGGAAATAAATACCATCCTCTACCACAGAAATGTATGTTACCTGTCTTCAAAACTCCAAGTACTACCCTCTCCTCAAAAAGGATGGGGATGGGGGGGGAGCAAGCGCAGTGTGCAGGGCTGGCAATGATGAAGGTGGAAGGATATTTTTCAGACTCACAATGAGCAGCACCTAGAACAACTGTCCTTTCTTCTAGGTATCCTTGAGGTCAGGTAAGCTGAATTTGCTGAAGTCAGGCTCGACAGCCAGACATCAAAGAGGAAGCCTTGAAACTGGGGAGATTAGGAATACTAGCTGTCAACATCCAAGGGAAGTATCTGCCTCCTTTCCTGCCTCTTAATTACTGGATAGAGAGATTGTTATTTCTTTAATAAGTAATAATAATAATTCCTGTTTCCTTGAGTCAATTCTCCCTTTTTTTAAGATTGTGTGCTTCTTCCCCATTTTAAGACCCCCGTCCTATCTGAGTTTTCTGCCTGCCGTAGGGGTGGGAGGAAAAAGGACATTGTGGGGAGGGTGCTACTTTTATCTTAACCAATTGCAAGGAGTTAAACTTCTGATGGGGTTTAGAACAAAGAGATTGGCAGCAAAAACTGTATGCAATTTTGTTTTATTATTGATAGCTATATAATCCCTTAAGAGTCAGCAACCAGAATTTGTTACTGGTCAAAAAGGCAGGAGGGATGCTGTCAAGTATGGATACCCCTAAGAATTATAGAACTTTCAAATGTCAGAACTGGGAAGAGGAATCTTAGATATTACCTGGTGCAACTTCCTCATTTTACAGAAAGATTCCTCTCTGGGCTTTCATTTTCCCTTCTGTAAAATGAGGGACTTGGTCGAGAAGCTTACTAAAGGATTTCCTAGGCTTCCATGTATGATCCTGTGATTTGACCAAAGTCACTGTAGCTATTTGTAGCTAAATACAGACTAGAATGAATGTATTGTGCCAATCAGTTCAGCACTAATGCCCAGCTGAGTCAGGATACCTGTCTTTCATTTTCCACCAAATATTGGGACAAACACTCATTAGCTAGCAAGACCTAGAAATTTCTTCAGTCCTCCTGAGAGCTGTAAGATTCCCACCTAAATACAGAGGAGAGAAAACTTTGTCCATTTTTCTCCATTTGGATTCTCTCCATACAAATTTATGTTTGGCAGAAAGGGAGAAGAGCTCCCCAGATGTGGGTAGTCAAGGTGGTTGCTGGAAAAGGAGCTTTTTATGGTGTGTTTAAAGTAGAGTAACAAAATCCCTTCCCCAGGGATTAAGGGGCAAGCAGTAACCAACATGCAGGTGGGAAGGCTACAGCAATGCCTCCAGCATGCCCTGACCACTCCCTATTTTAAGTGGTTTAAGGGCCATGCTGTTCCTCTACTGGTTTACCACAGTCCAATTTCCTTACTGAGGAGCAGAGAGGTAATCTCATTCTAATTTCAGTTAGCAGTTAGCTGCTCTGTTTCCGGTGTGCTTTATTGTCATTTTTACTAGCTGGCCCTTGCTGTTACCTGGTGAGATGAATTGGTATTGTCATTTCCATTTTTCAGAGGAATGTATTGATGCACAGAAGCTTTAATAAAAGGTTCAAAGTTATAAATAACTACTCCACAGAACCGATACCACAGTGGTATCAAAGCCCTGGTTAGAATTCTTAGTCCTGAATCCTCAGTTCCACAGCCCACTGAACCACATTGTTCCTTTCATCTCAAAGAAGAATTGGCATGAAACCAAGACAAGATGAGAAAATCCAGAGCAACCAGTCTTGGCAGAGACTGTGACTATCCTTCTTTGACAAGGCCAGCTTTGCCACTCACTAAAACATTTAAACCCTCTGGTAGTTCAGATCTTTAGGGCTAAATACAGACAGGGGAAAGTGGATTGAAGAGTTCTTTGGGAAGGACATTATTGGACGTGATACTCAGTAGCTCAGCTGAGTGTAAGGTTGATCCTCCCCTTAAATTTTTGTTTCTGCTTCACTCAACTCTATATTTATTAAGTTCCTACCATAAACAAGACATTGTGTTGGGTGTTAAAGATAGAACGACAGAATGGTGAACACACCATAGTTTTTGTGCTCAAGGAATTTTAGATCTAATTGGGGGAATATGATGTGCTCATAGATAACTGTGATACAGGGTAGACTATGATAAGGGCAAAGGAGGGCCCTAAGCAAAATATTTAATAAATTGGGGATGGGAGAGGGAAGAATAAAAAATGACTCAAAGTTCTCAATACTGGGAGAATGGTACTGCTATAGAAAACAGCAATAGAGAAATTAGGAGGAATGGTGAGTTTGGAGGGGAAGGTGATGAGTTCAGTTTTTGGACATATTGAGTTTGGCTCTATCCCAGTGAAAATATCTAGCAAGGCAATGAAATACATTTAAGAAAGAAGGCTGAATCACAAATCAGAATCTTTATAGCTCAATGGTTCTTTCTTGTCTCAACATCCCACTCCAAAAAAATATATCATTAATGAGATATAAACACATATATCCCTCTATTTGGTGCTCTCTTTATGTGAAAGAGTTGAGAGCAAAAGGTTCTGTAATGTGTGCACATGCATGTATGTATATACACATATGTATATGTTCACATAATACACATATGTATTTATGTATATATGCATATATATTTATGTAGTTCTTGGATCCAAGCCATTTCTTCCTAGAGAATATTACTTGAAGGTAGGAGTTTGCTTTTCCCTCTGTAATGGCTTATTAAGTATACGCATCACACTTTTCTCTATTACTAAGTGATTAGTTCTCCCTCAGAATGACCCTGTCATGGGTTGTAGCCAAAGAATGTACTTACACAGTTAGCCTGTAAAATGTCTTTCAGATAAACACATAGTTCTCAGATTAATTTTGTTACTCATTTGAATTGTTTACAATTTGATTCATCACCTGATGATAAAAGGTTACTTACAAACAGATCACTCATTTATACAGCCTTACGTTACACAATATGTATAGAGAGAAATAAGATTTGGGTTAAACCAAAGTCAGTGAAGCTATCATCCTCTGTGGAGATGCCTGGCAAAGTCATGACAACTTAAACAACATAGAGTTGTGGGAAATAGTATCAGGAGCCCGGGTTCTAATCTTGGCTTGGCTATTGACTTCATAGTTGAATATTCACATGTGATCCCATTAATTTGAATGTCCAGTTCAATGACACAGATGACAACTTATTAATTCCTTCCAAGTCTTTGACTTTTGTCCATATCTTCCCATAAGTTTGCCACAGGAGTTCAACCCTACATGCTAGGGGCTTTCCTCACATTCTCCTGACATCAGGAGAATGCCACTGGGGCAGTAGGGCTGTCCATCTGCTATCTCTCACCCTTGCCATGTGACCATCCGACCTTATATTTATCATAATTCCTTGATGACAACTTTTACACTTGTTCTTCAGAGTTCCTCATTGGTTATATGCTGTAACCACAGTGGCCTTCTCTATTGCTTTCTGTGTGATGCTAACTTTAATTTCTTCAAAGCCTTTTTTATTTCATGTCTTGATGCCATACAAATCACTGCTATTAACTGGATGTTCAAATTCAGACAAGTAGCCTCTCTAGACCTCAGTTTTCACTCCACCCTAAATGACCCTTAGTTTCTACATCAGTAAAAGAAGGAGGTTGGACTAAGGTGAATTCCAGCAGAATGATTCTAGGATGCTAAGGTGATACACTTGCCTTATCTACCCTACACCCTGCTTCTCTTCAAGGTCACAAGATGACTTTTTCCCTCATAAGAAGTATTCTTTGTCCCCTACGGTGCTGTTCTTTATTGCCTTGGAACAACTAAAACTAAGAGAAGCTGTCTTTTCAAGGGAAAATTGACTTTGGGTGCTGGGACAGACATAGTTTCAGAAAATATGGCAACTGTTAACTATTAACTAGTTAGTGTATGGTTAGTAATTGGGTGTTAGTAATTGGGTGACTCAATTGACTTATTATTAGATCAGTCTAAAGGACTGACCAGCTATGTACATAGATATAGCCTCAATATACTTGATTCAAAAGGTCAGGAAAACATTATTCAATTTAGTCAAACAAATTTAAGTCAAAACAAAAATGTATTCTTGGATTTGCTTTGGCCACTAAGATGACTCACCATCTCTTGAACTGATTATTTCTTTTTTCCACCCATTTTTTGCTATTGTATGGGCTTGACCTAAGATTAAATCCCTGAAGAGGATTATTTAGACATGATACATATAAATATGTATATTGAGATGTGTGTTTTTTATTAACACCAAGTGTTTTCTGGCTCCTAATCTCATAATCAGCAGGATCATCTGTTTGTAATATGATGCCATTCATTTTTTCACTCTCTGCACCTTTCCCCCAGTCTAGGACAATAGAATTTACTGCAGTCTCCCTCCGCAGGCATAGGCCCACTTGTTCTCTTGCAAACAGAATAAGTATTGCCTGTTCTGTCAGAACCTTGTCTCCAGCCTGGAGAGACTGCAACAATGTCAAGTTTTCCTACAGATTCCTTCCTCCAGCTGCCTTCCAAATGAGATTCTCTGCTTGAACTGAGGTGCTCCCCACCTTGGAAGAGAATCACTCAGTTGTAGCTGGCAGGAATAGATTATAAAAGTCCATTAGAAAGTGTTGGTGGGTGGTGGGGGCAGTTGGATGACCTAATGAGCAATGGTGCATGCATGCCCCCAGGTCCCTTTCTGCTCTGTTCCCAAAGGGGGTTATGTGACCATGCCTGCATTTCTTATAGTGCCTCTGTGTTTTTTCCTGTTCTGGGTTTACACTAGCCTTGTTCACTGACCTTTAGGTCGGTGGATCCAGCTTATTCTGATTCCTCCTCCCTTGGGGAGTGTTAGACTGTGCAGAGGACAGGTGAACTCCATTTCCTCTGCTTGCACATTTTCTCCTAAGGTTCAGCTTATGTTCTCCCCATGCCAGAAACATAAGTGGCAATTTAACAGGGATAAATTAAAAGTCTTGATTCCAAAAATCAACAGCAGTCCACATGAAAAAGACAGAGAGGTGGTTAATGGACTCCAAGATCAATATGAACCAACAAGAACATAGAGGAGCCGAAAAAGTAAGTGAGGTTTTTGACTATCCAAAAAGGGAATTAGCTGTCTCAGAACATAATAAGTTCCCCATCTCTGGAGGTCTTCAAATGGTGACAGAATGACATCTTCAGGGTGGGGGGCAGGTGGCAGACTGAACTAGATGACTAGGGGAGGTTTCATCCAACTCTATGATGCTATGGTACCCTGACAGTGTTTTGGGAATGGTCAATACAGTACAGTACAGTGGTGAGGTACAATACTATATTTTGCTTTTTCCAAGGTAGGCTAAGTGATCCTACCCTCCCACTTTTGAGCTCTGTACTGAAATAAAACATTTTTCTTCCCCTTCACAGAAACAACATAACATAGACAATGTGTTTTTGGTTTTCACTTTTATTCAGCAACACCTGCAGAATGCATGTTATTCAGCCAACTAGTCCTGTTGCGGTTGAGACAACCAATGCTCAGTCAAATGCTTCAGGAGACACATTTCCAGGGTCTGTACAACTCCACCCACATGCAAAGTGCAAAGCATCTTGGGGCAGAGGAACACCAGGACCACTTTAGTCTCCAGGCCTTTTTATACTTGAGGGTCCCTTATTTCAAAATCTGTGCTTTGGAAGACTGGAACTTCACAACTGGTTGAAAATGTGAAAGTTGGGTTGGCCCAGTCTATAGTTAGCCTATGGTCTGTGTTTGCAGGGTCCTTTATCTTATACTCACTTTATAGCTTTACAAGATGGGCTCCTGTGATGCCTTTTACAAAGTTCAGGAGCATAACAGGAAACCCAAAAGTGTCAACCACAATCTATTCTAGTTAATAATGTCCAAACATTCCCTGTCTTTCCTTGAGGTCTCCCATACAGGGATATGCTTCTTATATTCACATCATATATATGATCAAAACTCACAACTGATTTAATACTCACTTATTTGGAATGTATTATGAAACAATACTGTGAGCAGTGCAAGAAAGTATTTGAATGGATGGTGAGTGACTATTGTCATATTCCCGATAAAATGCTTACATGGACACAAGGCTACTTCTGCCCAGGGTAGGATTTTGGGGCAATGTGAGCAGATCCATTGTTTTTCAGCTTTTTTGCATACCTGGTCTAGGCCATCTCCCATTCCTGACTTCATTGTGTAAACCTATGAAAATTCTACCTCAGCCTTGATGTATTGTTGGAGAATTTGATTCACTTCTTATGATATTCTAATTAGGCAATTAGAGAAAACAAAGACTATGTCCACATGTCTGGAAAACAACCTGTCAAACTAGTGGGGGGAGGGGAGAAGTCCATTAAATCCTATTATATGGTGTCGATGGAGAGCAAAAAATGACCAAAAAGTTTGTCACTTTTCAACTCATTGTGTTGGCATTGTGTATACGTACCCTTGAATATATCCCTTCACATGAGCTACTTTGATTTCATTCATTAGGTAAAGACCTAATTAAGCTTTTTTTTAAAAATTCTGATACTTACAGAGAACATTATAAAATGCAAAATGGATAATTTTGATTACATTAAATTGAAAAGTTTTTACGCAAACAAAGCCAATGAAACTAAGATTAGGAGGGAAGCAGAAAACTGGGGAAGATTTTTTACAACCAGTGCCTCTGATAAAGACCTCATTTCTAAAATATATGCAGAAGTGAGTCAAATTTATAAGAATGCAAGTCATTCCCCAATTGATAAATGGTCAAAGGATATGAACAGGCAGTTTTCAGAGGAAGAAGTTAAAGTTATCTGTAGTCAAATGAAAAAATGCTCTAAATCACTATTGATTAGAGACATGCAAATCAAAACAACTCTGAGGTACCATATCACAACTATCAGATTGGTAACATGACAAAACAGGAAAATCATAAATGCTGGAGAAGATGTGGAAAGATTGGAACACTAATGCATTGTTGGTGGAGTTGTAAACTGATCCAAACATTCTGGAAAGCAATTTTGAACTATGCCCAAAGGGCTAGAAAAATGTGCATACCCTTTGACCCAGCAATACCACTTCTAAGTCTGTATCCCAAAAAAATCATAAAAATGGGAAGCAACTCTTTCTGTGGTTGGAGATTGGAATTGGAAATTGAGGGGATGTCCATTAGTTGGGGAATGGCTGAACAAGTTGTGGTATATGAATGTAATAGAATACTATTGTGTTATAAGAAATGATGAGCAGGCAGACTTCAGAAAAACCTGGAAAGGCTTAAATGAACTGATGCTGAGTGAAGTGAGAAGAACCAGAAGAACATTGTACACAGTAACAACCTCAATGTGCAATGACTAATTTTGACAGACTCATCTCCTCTCAGCAATGCAAGGATCCAAGACAACTTCAAAGGACTCACGGTGGAAAATGCTGCCCACATCCAGAAAAAGAACTATGGAGTCTGAATGTTGATTGAAGCACATTATTTTATCTCTCTTTTTTTTCTTTTTGTTTGTTTCTTCTTTCTCATGGTTTCTCCCACTGATTCTATTTCTTCTTTACAACATGACTAATGTAAAAATAAGTTTAATATGAATGTATATGTAAAGCCTATATCAGATTGCATGCCCATCTTGGGGTGGGGGAGGGGAGAAATTTTGGAATTCAAAATCTTAGGGAAATGAATGTTGAAAACTAAAAATAAATAAATAAATTTTAAAAATAAAATTCTGATACTGAAGAATTGAATGTTTTATAAATAAAATAACAATTACCTCTTAAAAATGCAAAGAGTAACCACATGATTACCACTAATGAGTCTAATTGAGTTTACTCTTTTAGAACCAACTGGTTCAATGTTTTGTGAACTAAGTGATTTTGTGTGCCTGTGACAATATGAGATTCCCTTCCTTCAGTCTCCTTCTAAATGGAATTTTCTGCTTAATCATAATCTGGACTCATACAGAAAAATCACTGATGTAAGGTCATACAGTAATTTTCAACCACAGTTTCCTCAACTGGAATTACTTGGATTATATGTATTTGTTTGTGATGGAATACTACTATGCTATAAGAAATGATGAGCTCAGTGATCATAGAAAAACATGGAAAGACGTGTGTGAAATAATGAAGAGCAAAATTAGCAGAACCAGGAGAACATTGTATACAGTAATAGCAATATTATTTTAAGAATGACTTGGAGTGACTAAGTTATTTTGACTATTACAAATACTCGAATGAACTATAAAAGACATGTGAAGAAAGACACTATCTGCTTCAAAAGAAAGAACTGATAAATAGAAGTATGTGTAGAATAATTTTACACATATATACCTATTTGTGTCTGATGGTGACCATCTATATGGCAGCAGGGAGGAGGGAGAGGGAAGAAAAAAAAAGAAAAAAGATAATTTACAGGATAATTTTGTTGTATATTTAAAAGGAATGGCAAGTTACACATAGTAGATTTGCAGTTTCATGTGTGATCATCTTTTTTTATTATACTTTATAGAAATGATTTTTATTCCATAAATTAAAAATAAAATAAATTTTTAAAAATAAAGTCCCTTCCAGCAGCAAGTTCTATGGTCTATCCCAAGTAAGTTTAAGTTTCAAAATGATATCATGTCTAGAAAGTACCTTATGGGTTTATACTAGTTGAACAACTGAATTCAATGAAAAGTAATGGTGGGTGAACTCATTGTCCTATAGGCATCTCAAATTCAACACATCTAAAAGAGAACTCATTATATCTCTCCCAAAACCTACCCTCATACTGAATTTCCTTTTTTTTTTCAAGGATACCTACATCTTTATAGAAACCCAGGTTCTCAACCTAGGTATTACTCTCAGCTTCATACTCTCTCTTCCTTTATATATGCAATCGGTTGCCAAATATTGTCATTTCTGTCTACACAACATCTATCTCATCTGTCCCCTTCTTTCCATTCACAGAGCCACCATTCAAGCACAAGCCTTTGCCTTTAGCCTGCACTAGATTACAATAGCCTTCTAATGAGTCTCCCTGCTTCAAATATCTCCCCACTCCAATCTATCCTCCACAGAACCACAAAAGTGATTTTCCTAAAATTTTCAGATCACTGCTTGATAAACTCCAGTGGCTTTCTTTTGCCTGTAGGATTCAATATAAACTCTATTTAGCATTTTAAGCTCTTCACAACCTATCCCCATCTTATATTTTCAGCCTTCTAACACATTACTCTCCTCCATGAACTTTACAGTCTCACCATGCTAACCAACTTGTTATTTCCCACACATATGCCCTAACTCCTGTCTCTGTGCTTTTTACACTGGCTGTTTCTCATGACTGGAATGCTTTCCCTCTCACCTTTGCTTCTCAGAATCCTTGGCTTCCTTTAAGACTCAGCTTAAATGCTTCCTTCTGCATGGGGCCTTTTATATCCTTGACAGAAGGAAAGTTCAGACAATGATGGGTTTTGGGAGAAAGATAACGAGTTCTCTTTTGGATGTGTTGAATTTGAGATGCCTATAGGACAATGAGTTCACCCACAACCATCTTTCATTGAATTCAACTAGTACAAATCCATAAGGTATTTGCTAGGTATGATACCATTTTGAAACTTACACTTACTTGGGGTAGATCTTAGAACTTGCTAGCTGGAAGGGACCTTAAAAAGCATATAATTCAAGTTATTCAAAGTGAGGAAACTGTGGTGGAGAGTGGCTGTATGGCCTTATATCAGTGATTTCTCTTTATGTGTCCAGATTATAATTAAGCAGAAAATTCCATTTGGAAGGAGACTGAAGGAAGAGATCTCTAGGACATTTTCATATTGCCATAGGCACACAAAATCACTCTGTTTATATTACATTGAACCAGTTGATTCAAAAGGAATAAATTCAGATTTCTCCACCCACCCAACTACTGGTTCCTTACTAAGATCATTTTATATCTGTTTGATATGTATTTTGTTGTTGAGTCTTTTCAGTCATGTCTGACTCTTTGTGACCCCATTTGGGATTTTCTTGGCAAAGATACTAGAGTGATTTGCCATTTCTTTCTCCACTTCATTTTACAGATGAGGAAACAGAGGCAAATGGAGTTCAGTGATTTGCCCAAAGTCACATAGCTAGAAAGAGCCTGAAGTCACATTTGAACTCCAGGCCCAGTACTTTCTCCATTGTGCCACCTAGCTGCCTGTATATGTGTAACAAATATAAGTTGGCTCTCTGTCTCTCTGTCTCTGCCTCTCTCTCTCTGTCTCTCTCTCTGTCTCTCTCTCTCTTTCTGTCTCCTATGCCTGCTATATTTCCTCTTAGGATTTCAGAGGGGTGCCCTGAAGGGTTGAGGTGTCTCTTCTCTACTGCCTTTGACCAGAGCCTCCTTTGTCTGTGTCCCCTCTTTCCCCACACACGTACATACTATTAGTGGCCTGGGACTAGTCCCCTATTTCCATTTAACCACTTAACATCAAGTACCTTGGGTACTTACTTCACTGAAGTGGCAAGAATAAAACTAGGGGCAGCTAGGTGGCACAGTGAATAGAGTACCAGTCCTGGAGTCAGGAGGACCTGAGTTCAAATCCAGCCTCATACACTTACTAGCTGTGTGGCCCTGGACAAGTCATTTAACCCCAATTGCCTCACAAAAAAAAAAATAAAACTAAATACATTCTCCCAATATTTCTGAAGGCAAACTTTTCCCTATACCACCTCAGTTTCTTGGGCAAAGGGTTCAAAACTTATCTCTATGACATAGCATCAGTCCCACCAAGTTTACATCAAAAGATGTCATTGCTGCTGGATGAGTCCTCATTTCAGCCACCACTGGCTTGAGTCCAGAAGGTTACTTTTGGTAACTTGGGACTTCTACCAATGCTGGTCTGGTTGTAACAACTGGCATGGAACCCAGGTTCTGGAATGCTGAATGCTGGGATGCCAGAGCATCTTCACAATGATCTTTCAAATTTACTAGGTCATGAGGCTCCAATCCTTTTAACTTAGAAAGGAAAATAACAAATGAAAGGCCAAGAACTAGGGCCTTTTTCTCAGAGCTACATGGTCTGAGGGGGAGAAGCCCTTCAGATTCCTCTCCTGCTTCTATGGTCTCTCACTGGATGCCATGGGTGAAGGAGTTGCAAAATGAAGTAAAGAGAGTCAAAAAAGAAGTCAACAAGCCAACAGCCTCTTTTTTAATGCTTCCAAAGCCAATCAGAGAACTTCCCATTCACCACATGGTTAGCTGACATACTAATTATGGAATATCTATGGATCCTTCAGGCAACTAGGTGGCACAGTGAATAGAGCATGGGGCTTGGAATCAGGAAGATTCATCTTCATGAGTTAAAACTCAGCTTCATATTGGATTTACTAACTGTGTAACCTGAGGCGAGTCACTTAACCCTGCCTCAGTTCCTCATCTGTAAAATGAGCTGGAGAAGGAAATGGCAAATCACTTTAATATCTTTGCCAAGATGATATTCTTGTCATCACAATTTTCCCAAAAGCAAATTCCCCCATCATCCTCTACATGGAAGGGTTGCATCTTCTGACCAAGCAGATGAAGTTTACATGTTTCAGACAACCATTACATACATACATGTCATCTCCCTTGTCAGAATGTAAACTCCTTAAGGTCAAGGACTCCTATTTTATCTTTATACCCCAGAGGTCACCACAGTGTCTGGCACATAGTTGGTACTTAATAAATTGACCTGATTATTTGAGATCAACTTGGAATGTCTCCAGTGGAATACATCAGGACTTAGACCTTGGTCCTTTTCTATTTAATATTATTGAATGACTTGGATGAGGGCATGAATGATGTGCTAGTCAAATTTAGGAATGACATGAAACTGCAGAAATAATGTTTCAGAAGACGGCATCAAGGTCCAGAAGGAGCTCAAAAAACTGGGGAAATAGATAAAGCCTAATTGTTGTGAATTTAATGGAAATAAATGTAACATCCTATACTTGAGTTGGAAAAATCAACTGTACAAATACAGAATGGGAGATATGTGGGTGAATAGCCACGTAAAAAAGATCTAGAGAGTCTAGTGGACCATAAGTCAATGGTCAACACAGTGATATGACAGTCAAAGAAAAGTTAATCTGATTTTTAGTATGTGGCCTTAATGAAAATACAGAACATGGGAAGTGACAGTTCTATTTTACTCTGCCATGACCAGACTACATCTAAAATTGTGTTTAGTTCCTGGCAACACATTTCACTGTAAAGAGGGTTGATTAAAGGAGTTCTTCAATCAACTTATTTATCCTATAAGGTAATAAACTTTTGTCTGGGACTTTCAGAAGTACTTCTCCCTAGAGGATCATATATCCAGGGCAGCAAGGTACCTCACAGGACATTTAATGCAATTTCCTTATTTCACAGATTAGGAAACTGAGGACCAGGTGTGATGTTTAAATGACTTGCCAAAACTCACACAGGCAGTAAATAGCGGGGCAAGGATTCAAAGTGAAAGTTTGTTACTTCAAGTTTAGTGCTCCAAGTTCTACACACTTTCAGTATTCTGACTGGTACCTTAAGATGACAATTAGGACTTAGATAATGAGGCTACCACTAGATGAATTAACCAGTTTGGAACTGCTCCTTGGTATTTCCTAGAGGATGGGTTTCAATGACTGGGGATGCCCTTAAGATAATTTGTCTGGCTAAGAGTCTTGGGAGGATATATTCTTGTTGGAGGACCCAATCTTTGATGCTAGCCTATAAAAGAGAAATGGGTGACTCCTTTCTCCCTTTGGTGCCTTTTCCTTTTTTCCTAGAGAAATTATTAAAACCTTGGGGTGAAAGCTCATGGGAACTAAATACGCTCAGCCTGAGAGGATAAATCACAATATTCCAGAACTTCTGTCTTCTAGGTAGAGAAGGAAGAAAATTTCGTCCCTGGGGATAAAACTCAAGAGCAACACTAAGCTTGTGAGTTCCAAGACCTGACCTTTGAACTCAGATGGTGATTTCATGAGCAGCCTGTTCTTAGGGAAAAAAGAGAATTCTCAATAAAGTCCCACAACCTGAGGAACAATAGGTAACTTAAAGTCATGATTTAGGAGGCACAACAGATTGGGATGTTACCACTTTGTCCTATTACAGAGAGTTATTCGGGCATTGCAGATCCAATGGTGAGGGTTTGGGCCTTCTGAGGGGAGTCCAGACCATAGTGTGGCATTGAGAGAAACTGGTTGGACCCTTTGAGAGAATGGGATTTCAGCAGAATAGCAAAGTCTGCCCACCTGGCACCCCCCCGTTTTTGTTGTCTTCCAATGCTTATGGACTATTATGAATGCTTTATAGGTTCACTATATCTGCTTATGAGCTTCTATGAATCCTTTTCTCCTTATATTCCTATAAAAAGTAAAATAAAGGTTATCTGTCACATATCCAGGGCAGCAAGTTACCTCACAGGTCATTTAATGCAATCTCCTTATTTCACATTAGTTACCTTGAGGGTTTGTACACATGCTGGGGATCTCGTTGATTACATTTGTGGAAAAGTAGTAGGGGGGAGGCACATAAGCCAAAGAAAATAAGACATATTAGGTTCAGCTCCTAAGATCAGACCTGGTCCTTGTGAATTGAGACTGGGGAACTGGGGTACACACATATGGGCTTTGGATCACAGATTGCCTTAATAAAGATAATAGGTTGCAATGAATCTTGCAGAAAGTAAGCAGGATGATTGGGGGATTTAAATCATTCCGTGTGAGGTTTGGTTGTAGGAGCTAGGGAAAATAAGAAGGGGCATACTAGCTGTCTTTAAATATGTGTTCCCTGTCTCATGGAAAGAGGCAAGACTTGGAGAGGTGGGCAAAAGGCTGGGAAACAAATTTTGGCACAATGTAAGGGAAACTTAACACTTATGTCTATCCAAAGATGGAATAGTTAGGTTCCACACATTGAGTTCCCTGTCACTGGAGTTCTTCATGTGGAGACTAGATGTCTAATTCTTGGAGATGGTGTAGATGTGATTCACGATTTGCCTTAAGGTTGGCCCATATGTTGTGTCAAGCCCCTTCCACCTCTCAGATTCTATGATTCAATGAGTCTAAGCATTTAAGCTTCTTGTGTCCTATACCCATTGATATTTATCTAGTATTATATGAATCTACTTCCCTGCTATCACCCTAATAATACTTGAATGTTGTGATTTAAAATGGAGGGAGAAAAGAGAATGGATGAAACACACATTTCCAGCAATTTGATGAACCAAGTTTGTTTTTTCTTATGTAGACATTATCTACTCACTAAGGATTATCACAGCAGATAAAACTCACTTCTCGAGAGTAAGTTTCTGTGAAACATGAAGACTCTGAAGGTGAGTTTTTTTTCTTTTTTGCATACCTTATCTGAATTTAAAATTTTGGCTATTAGGCTGATTTAATGAATGCAACTGGTGAGAAAACTGATCTGAAAGTTAATCCCCCTGGCTGTAACTTCTAGCTGGCTTTTTTTTCATTTCAGCTTTACCTTCTCAGTCAAAAAACCTAGGAGCCTTGTATATACCAGAATAGTGTGACCATGTCTACACGATACCTACTACCTGAGTGGAAACTGGAATACCTGAAAAATAGATTTAATTTTCCCACTTTCATAAAGATGTTTGGAATATTCCATCAATGAAGCTTTGACATGTCAGTGGCAAAAGCAACTTCATATTTATAAATACTTTGAGTTTTGGGCATGTTCTAGGAACACAGTGCTGTGATTATTCTCTGCCCTATTTTCCTTTATAGTATAGCCACCTTTAGGCCAGAACCTGGAAGTAATGTAAACACATGAAGCAGAAAGCCTGACACAGTTTATTAGGACAATAACTGAACACTTCTATGACAGCTAATAATGGTAGACAGCAAAATCAGGAAAATGTAGATGATGGACTTGCAAGCTTATTTTCCATACTTAGAACAATCTTAACATAGATGTGAAAGAGAATGTGTCCATTTTGAAAAACCATCATGAAATAAATTTTACCAAGCACACAAAAGAGGAGAAAGCATGGGTTCTTAACCTGGGGTCCCAGCTTATATATATGTGTTTAGATGCATGTGTGTATACTCACAAACACAAAGTGAATGCAAAGTAATTGGAGGGGTAGTACAGATTAGTATTCATGACTAGGAGGACCAGTAATGGCCTCATGTGGGATGTACATTTAAAGAAGGCTAGGCATTCCAAGAAGCAAAGGTAAGAAGGGAAAGAATTTTGATGCAGAGCCAGGCTGGTCAAAAAACGTCACAGATGAAAGATGGTATAAGGGCAAAAAGAGAGGTACTCTATATTGTTCCTTTCTTTACACAAGTAATGCCATTTTAAAATAAGCCTCCATTTCAAATGTAAATAGTCATATTTTACCCTGAATTTTACCTTCCTTAACCCCAGCCCTTATGTAATACAAAAAATACAGACTCCAACTTGCCTCAGACCACCGAGGCCAGTGACAGGTTAGCAGATTAGAAAGTCTCTGATTCTCCTCCCTTGAAATAAAACAAAATGACTTTATTTATAAAGAAAAGGTCAGTGATTATCCAATTGTGACCCCAGTATAACTATTTGTCTTCTGTGTAGGAACTGATTTCTATTCAGAAGCCCACTTGCATCCTAGACACATCCATATGTGCCAACTGATGCTTCTCTCTGACTATTCTTGTAATAAGGTACAAAGTAAATTACCTTACTGACTTTTAGCCTAACTTGTAATCAAGTAAGTTTTCCTGTCACAACAATCTTATGTTGTGTACTGGGAATAAATGGGATAATTTGCCTGAAATAGAGAGTTTGAGGGGAGAAATGTTAAAGAACTCCAGAAAAAATAAATTAGAGGCCATATTATGAAGATATTTAAATGCCAAACACAGGACTTTGTAATTTATGATAGAGGGATAAAAAGAGCCATTAGAACTTCTTGAGCAGGACAATGACATGACCATACCTTTGCTTCAGGAATACTAATTTTGTGACAGTGTGGGCAATAGATTAGAGAGGGGAAAGAATGGTGACAAGGAAACCAACTACAAGGCTATTACAATAGTCCAGGTGAAAGATGAATATGGCCAAACCTAGAGCGTTGGCTATGTTAGTAAAGAGAAGGAAATAGATGTGAAAAATATTATAGAATGAGAAACCATAAAACTTTGAAACTGATTGGATGTGGAGTGTGAAGAATTAGAGTAGGAGACAATTCTTATGTTGGGAACCTGGGTGACTTGGAAGGAAGATGGTGCCCTCAAAAGAAATAAGGAATTAAGAAAGAGGAAAGTGTTTCAAGGGAAAGAGAATGACTTCTTTTTTGGACATGTTGAGTGTAGGATGTGTCTTTGGAACATCCAGGTGGAGAGAACACAGCAGCCAATTAGTTGGCGATGAGTGATTGAAGCTCAGAAGAGAAATGAGGGTTGGATATGCAATATGGGAGTCATCCACAGAGATATAATTGAATACTTGGGAGCTTGTGAGAGTGTAGAGAAGGAAGAAAAGAAGGTCTAGGTTAAAGACTAGAATATACTAATACATAGATGGTAGGATATGGTCAATGATTAGTAAAGGGAACTAAGAAAGTGAAGTTAGGTAAGAGGAGAACCCAGAGAAAGCAGAATTGTGAAAGTTAAAAAGCAAAAAAAGAGGAGACAGGAGGGGGTGGTCAACAACATCATTTGTTACTGAGAGGTCAAGAACAAATGAAAACTGAGAACAGCCCACGGCATTCCATAATTGAGATTATCAGTCACCTTGGATAGCACACTTTTAGTGGAATTAGATTGCAAGATGTTGGGAAAAAAAGTGGGAGGTGAGGCAGGGAAAGCAATGAATGTGGACCACATTTTCTAGGAATTTTCCGTGAAAGGAATGGGAGATAGAGGACACTAGTTTCAGAAGATAGCAGGTTTTTTGATGGCAGGATCCTGGCATATCTGAAGGCAGGAGGGGAACGATCAAAAAAAGAGCAAGGTTCTAGAACAGAAGGGGGATTGAAATCAGGACACAAATAGGGAGATTGGCCTTGGTAAAGAGAAGAGCTATTTATTCCTCTAAAACTAGAGCAAAGGAGGTGACTTTGAAGTGATAATGAGGGGATTTGAGGTACAAAATTAGGGAGAAGTGGGAGCCCATCATAAATGTCCTCAATTTTCTTGGTAAAGTATGAAGCAAGTGGTTCTCCAGTGAGAGAAGTTTCCGTAAGTGGTTTGAGGAATTGAGGTATTGAAGAAAAGGTATTGAGAATAATAGTTAGTCAGGGAAAAGGAAAGGCATTACCAAGCAATAATGAGGGCCCAGGTGAAATTAGAGAGTATAAATTTTAGTCAGCATGATTGTGTGACTTCCTTCAGAAGTGATCAGCATTACCTGGGTAGGAGCAGGAAAAAACAAGTGGTGGGAATATTCCAAGGTTAGGGTTTGGAAAGAGATACAATGGAAGACAAAGGAGCAAGTGATTTGGGGGTAGGGAACAGCCTAAAGTTTAACTGATTAACTGTAGGGTCAAGGATGTAAAGGAAAGAAAGTTAAAGCAGATCATGGGATGGACTGTGAAAGCAGAAGTGGAAAGGACAGGTGGAATAAATGGAAATAATAATGAAGATGAAGAATAAGGTGGAAAAAAATTTAATTTAGAAATAATAGTAAGACAGAGAGGGATAGAAGGATAAAGAGGTCTGAGAGAAGAACTTCAGAGTTTTGGAGTATGAAGGTTGACTTTAGGTAATAGAGAAATCAAGGATATGACTATCCCAACAAATGGCTAAGGTAAAGACAAGGTAGAGACCATGGGAGATGAGGAAATTGATGAGCTTGGAAACCAGGGTGTTTGAAAGGTTACCAATGTGTATACTGAAGCCCCTAAGTAAGATCATATATTTAGAACTAGAAGGGACCTTGGAGACTATCTCATTCACCCCATCATTTTACAAATGAAGAAACTGAGGCGCATAAAGGTAAAGTAACTTGCCCAAGCTCACACAGCTAGTGTCTAAGAGGAGATTTGGCCATCTGGAAATGACGTGTGAAGGTCCCACATCTTTCTGACACCAAGTCCAGTGTCCTACCTACTATATTATGCTGCCTCTCAAATGCAACTGCAGAGATTAGAATTCAGAAAAAGACTGTAAGCCATGTGCTAAACTGCTTTATAAAGGAGAGAAACTCACTGAGAGGCAGTTAGGTAAAGACAAGTAGGATTTGTAGATGACCTAGATGTAACAAGTAAACCTCAAATGAGGGTAATGGAGGAGTAATGATGGTAAGGGGTGGCAAGACTATGGAGCATAGGTCACTGGACTTAGAGATAGTAAACTTGCCTCAGACACTTGCCCTTGGGCAAATAAATCAATGAGCATTTATTACCAACCTACTACGTGCCAAAGACTGTGCTACTAACTGCTATCTTTCTCTTTAAACACTCCAGAATGAGGAGCAGCTAGATAGCACAGTGGATAGAGCACCAGCCCTGGAATCAGGAAGACCTGAGTTCAAATCTGACCTCAGACACTTGCTAGCTGTGTGACCATGGACAAGTCACTTAACCCCAATTGCCTAAAACAAACAAACAAACAAACAAAAAACCATTCCAGAATAGATGTATCCTCAATGCTTTGCACTATATCTGGCACATAGTAGGTACCTAATAATGCTTATTGACTGGTTGATTGACTGACTGCTGACTGAGAGGGGTGAATAGTCGATATACTTGAGTAACGAGAGTGGTGAATAGATAATACAATTGAGCATGGTGTAACAACTGACCTATATGATGGTGGCCAGTAGGGGAATCAGAATTCTGCTTCTGTGTAACTCCACAGGACTTTGCTGCATAGGTTTACAAATTTATATAATAGATTTCTTTCCGAATAGAATTTCACATGTTGAGAGGATAACAACCTAAACATGAGCTAGCAAGCAGTACAGGACCATGCTGTTGATTTTTTTAAAAGCACCCAGCATCCATTATGGAATGCATAAAAGGAGATCAGTTAGACATCATGAGTTTACCTTAGTGGTGACACATAAGTGTCCCCCAAGCTCTGCTAGCACAGAAGTTGTATCTAAGAGACATAGAAGGGTATAGTTAAAGGCAGATGGGGAGGCAAAAAAAAATCAACTGAGCTGCTCCTGGCATGAGTTGAGCACATGTTCTACTGAATTCTACCCTGATCCTAATAGATACTCTTTATGTACAGGACTTGGTCTTGTTCGTGGACTTTAGACCTGACTATCCTCTTCATGCTCCTTAGTAACTTGTTTGGACTGGCTTTGAATTTTTACCCTCAGCTAATTGCTTCATCACTTTGCTAACAAACCACCTGCCTTTTGATTTTGATTCCTCCTTCTACTTTCAAACTGCCTTCTAGGCTATTCTGATTTCTCATGAACTACATTAGCTGTGGAAGGTCCTACTGGCCCATATGATTAGGTACTCCAAATGTCAAGGATCTGTGATTCTGTACCTTTTTCTGGTAAAGCCCTGCCCCATCCCCATCCCCGTCCTCATCACCTCTAGGTAGGCTTCCCTGACTTGATTCTCTCCCATGATTCTCTCTCACCTCAGAGTTCCCATAGCCTTTAAAACTTGAATGGCATAGTCCAATCTCTTGATACACTCATCCTGTTTTCATGCTTTCCTCAAAGGAGAGAGCTCTCTAAAATGAGAGCAGGTGTCTACTCCACATCTGCCAGTAACTTAATAGCTAAGTCTTAGTGAGTTGTCTCAGGTTGTGAGATATTATGACTTTTCCATGGGCAAACCCTTAGTATCAATGGTGGGATTTAAAACCAAATTATTCCAAATCTAGCATTTGGTGGCACTGGGGGTGAGATGGGGATGGAGATCACTAACAACTTGGAGGCAGCACCTGAACTGAGCCTTGAACAGGGCTAGAGATTCTAAAAGGAGGAGGTGAGGAAGGAGAGGCTTCTAGATGTGGAGGCACCTAATGCAAAGATGGGAAATGGCGTGTTGTGGCCTGAGACCCCAAGTAGTCCAGTTTACCACCATTTTTTCTCAACCAACAAGAACTGATTTACCAGATACTGTACTAATCACCAAGAATACAAATACAAGCAAAAAGAAGGATGGAGGCGGGGGGACAGACCCAACTTACCTTCTAGTAGGGGAAGACAACACATAAAGGGAAGCTGAAGCTTGGGGGGTGGGGCAGATGGAGGGCCTGCTTAAGTGCCCTTCTTAAATATGTCTTCTCTCCCCAACAAGACTCTACTCTCTAGGTGGGCGTAGACTATGCAGTATAGTTCTTTCTGTCTCCTACAATTCCTAGCCTAATATTAATGCATGCTAAGTACTCCAGTGAGTGCATTAAAGGGAATGGCCTCTCAAGATCCTTCCCAGACTATA
The DNA here is from genome assembly GCF_900497805.2 of Vombatus ursinus. Classification (NCBI taxonomy): domain Eukaryota; kingdom Metazoa; phylum Chordata; class Mammalia; order Diprotodontia; family Vombatidae; genus Vombatus; species Vombatus ursinus. The sequence goes on along the minus strand of NW_020954559.1, from coordinate 21,412,495 downwards.
CTTAGAGAATTCTACCGTCTCAGTGTATTAAGAACTGAACACTCGGGTATGACATGTATGCCTACACCCACCCACCAGCCTTGTAGTCTTTCATGCCATTGAAAGAACAACACTCAATTTTTTTTCATGGAAAAGTATTTTATGTTCAAGCTTTTAAGAGGGCATCATAAACAATGTTGAAAGGGGGAGAGGGGAACAATTAAGTCCTATACCCCTTTATTCTGAATAACAATTAGGAATGATTAGATGTTTGATGAAATTTCTATTTCTCTTGTATAGTGATCATAAATGCTCTATTCCAGCTTTTCATAGGAATAAAGGGAAAACGCTAGCAAAAAGAGAATGTTCTTGTTTCTTATTGTTAAAAGGTGCATCCATTCCAGAGATGATAATGTGCATATCATAGTACCATTCTTTTTTTAAAAAATGAAGCCTTTCATCTGGAGAGCTAGCACCTCTCCTTTAGCAGTCTGCCCACATATGCCAAATGGGCATATTTTCATGCATCTATTTTTGGGGGGTGAGTAGAGGGAAGAATACTAAACCTAAGTTTCAAAGGTTTCATATCTATTGACAGATGAGCTTCTGTTATGCAGGGTACCACAAAGCAAATACAGGTTTTAAATAATAGAAAAAGTGTGAAATGCTACATGGCAAGATGAGAACATTCCTGGATGAAAGGGCAGTCAGGATGCCAAAGCAGCAGCAGGTTTCTGCCATCTTCTTGTTCTTTATTTTGCTGTGATTTGGAGAGCTTTTAAAACCTAAGGAGTACTTCCCCACCTCCTCCATTCAAGGATTTTTTGTTTTTATCTTGGAAGGTCCTATTCAGAGGCAAGGAAGATGAAATGTCTTTCAGGGCACGGTTTTGATATCTATGCTCAAGAAAATGCTTATGTAAATCCCACCCTCATGATAAGGAAGGAAATACATATTAAAGCTATCATATGAAGTCTTTGGTTTTAAGACTACTTCTGCCACTTTTTTTGTTGTAGTTTTTCATGACCTAAGGGGAATAATTTTCACTACTTTATAGTTTATTTTCATTACCTAGAATGTCACTATCATTCTGTCTCACTTTATTTTTCTGTATCCTCTCTCTTCCCTATCCTTCTCCTCTCCTTCTCCCCTCTCTTTCTTCATTCTCCCTATTCCTTCCTCTTTCTCTTCCACCCTTCTCACCCTCTTTCCTTACTCTTAATGCCCATTTTTCTGGTACTTCTCCCATTCCCTATTCCCCTATCCTCTCCATCTTCACTCTCCCTTTCCTTTTTTCTTCTTCCCCTCTCCCTTTCCTTATCCCTCTCATTCCACCATCCCTCTCATTCCCTTGTCCCTCTCCTGCCTGGTCTAGTCCTTCTTTCCCTATATCTCTCTCTTCAAGATTCTTTGGCCCAGGTTTTTCCCAAAACATTTTTAAAGACGTAAATGTTATCATTGTTATTTTGCAAAGATACGTTGAAGGCTGAAGAATTTTGGTCCAAATTGTTTCAAATTGACCTTAGGAATTTAGAAATTAATCTAGGAAAATAGTACACTGTTAAAATATGGATAGTGATTATTTATTTTCATAATATAAATGCAATGAAAATTCATTGTTAACAATATTTGCCATAGAGAGAGAATTCAGTAAGATAAATCTTTTTGTATCCTGTATAAGGGCATTTAGTTATGGAAATAACAAAAAAAAAGTGTTGATAAAAGAATCAACTAATAACAATAACTCTTATTTATGTAGAACTTATTTATGTAAGAGTTTTCCAAACTCTTTCTGTACCACTACTTTATCAGAGAGATAATGTAAAGGATTATTTTCCTGCTTTTATAGATAGGGATACTGAGACTCAAAATTTAAGTAACTTGCCTGTGGTCAGACAGTTAAAAAGTGTCAGAGTTGGAATTCAAATATAGGTTTCCTGACTCAACACTCAATGGTAGTAGTTCACATTTTATAGTACTTGGAAAAGCTACAAAAATATTCCTGAACCATGACTCTGTGATGCAGGTAGTACAAGTATTATTTATTCTCTGGGAGGGATAGAGGAGGATGGTTTTGTATCTATGATTTCACTGGCTAAAATAAGGGAAAGATTAGGGGAGGAGAGAAAGAGACAAAATACAAAGACAGAAATACAGAGAGAGATAGAGCCATAGGCAGTCAAAATGATAAAGATTTGAAGTCTTATTATATCCCAGTGTAGGAAGGGTCATTGGTCTCTGGCTAATTGATTCTCTTTCCTTCCCCCAGCATACCCCACCCTAATTGGTACTGTTACAGAAAGTAAGCAACAAAATGAAATGTTAAACTAACTGCAATCATGTAGTCACTTTCTCTTTGATTAAATTGGAGAGACCAGGAAATAATTGTCCATGACCCTTAAAATACTAAGGCTCACCAGTTCTGAGCAGTCTAGGCCAGGAGCAGCTTTGTGGACAAAACCTTTGTACCCATACTTGAGGGTAGTAAGTGAGCAGGATGGGATTTTGTCTTTTATCTCTCCCCCTTCCCTTCCTCCTCCCCTCAATCCCCCATCCTTTGCACAGATAATATGTTTAGCCACAAAGGTGTTACTTGATCGGTAGGAAATGTCCCATCAGATATCAGAAGTCAAGTTAGTTTGAGAGAGTTCAAATAACAGTTGAGGGATTGAAGTCACACATAGATACATCAAGACAGTGACTGGAGGAAGGAGGCAAGTTTCAAGTTTGAGTTTCAAGAAGTGCTACTCCCAGAAGCCAAGAAGAAAACCAATGAAGGGACAATTAGTCCCTGCAAAAGCTACAGTCAAGAGGTGAGGTGAGAGGGGCAGCTAGGTGGCACAGTGGATAGAGTACCAGCCCTGAAATCAGGAGGACCTGAGTTCAAATCCGGCCTAAGACCAAACGCTTGACACTTACTAGCTGTGTGACCCTGGGCAAGTCACTTAACCCCAATTGCCTAAAAAAAAAAAAAGAAAAGAAAAGAGGTGAGGAAGGACTCCACAAGGAGTGAAAAAAAATTGAGGCCCAAGGTTGCCTTGGCCACCTGTGTTCCCTACATCTGTATCTCACTATATTAGTGAGACATAAACTTATAGTACAAGTTTATGCCTGCTCTTTCCACTGATTCTCCGTGTATTTCTGAGAGAGTTAATCCCAAGTTTTAGGGGGATTTTTCATTGCTAATGACTTTATTACGCCCTTTTGTTTTGAGGTAATTATGTCTACTGGCTGATAGTTAAGAAGTTAATTGGTGGGGCTCCTTAGCTATTGTTTTAGGAGTTTAGACCCACAAGGAATTCTAGACCCTCTGAAAGTAGTAGGAAACAATGCAGAAGGGGTGCTACACTAGATTTACAAGTGGTAAAAATAAATCACAAAATGATTTTTCTTCTTAGATTATAAAACTAGAGGCCTCCTGGTATAGAAACTTCCTTCACTAATGGATGTCAGTGGCTGCTCTGCAATTTTTTGTCATAGTTACCTGGTGCTCTGATAAGTCCAGTAACCTGACCATGTTTATACAGTAGCAGATACCAGAAATGGGACTTGTGCCTTGGCCTTCCTGACTCCACAGCTGCCCTTTAAACACTAAGCCAAAATGCCTCTCAATCCCATTTCATATGAGGAAACTGAGTACCAGAGAAGTTAGGACACTTGCTCAGGATCACACAAGCCAGTGTCAGAATTTACACTCATACTCAGGTCTCTTGACTCTAAGAAGAGCTCTCTAGCCACTAAACTATGGTACCCCTCCTCTCTAAAAGAATAGGGTATGGTGTGGACCCTAATACAGTATCCTCATTACAGAAAGTTCTGCTATTGGTCTTAATTTGTCTAAACTTTAGGGAGTTAATGCCTAATATTACAGAATAGATGTATAGAGGTATGATTGTAAAATTATGAGACTGATTTTCATGTTGATTTATAGAGCAAACGGGTCTTACTACTTTAGAGTCATATATCAAATATGTTTTAAGAAAATGACAATATATCCCCTTCTGGTGGTTTGGTCATTATCATCTGGCATACCAGGAACCAAAGGGTAAACTAAAAAAAGTTATCCCCATTAGCCCCAATCCAAATTGGAAAAAGATAAAATTCCTCATCAGTACCTTTCCATCTCTCCTTCTACAGTCCCTCCATTCAGATTCTCGCTCTGACCAGCCATACTAGGCCCTAAGTCACCTCAGGGCTTTTCACATCTACTCCCTCTCACTAGTTACTTCTTATTCATTTCAGCCTGGTGTGGAAAGAGTATTAATAATTGAAATCAGGAGACCTGAATTCAAATCCCAGTTCTGCCAATAAACATTTATTAAGGACATACGATGTGCCAAGCACTATGCTAAGCTCTGAGGATACAAAGAAATACAAAAACAGTCTCTGTTCTCAAGAAACTCACAGACTAATGTGAGAGATTACATGTAAACAAATGGGTATGAACAAGATATAAACTCAGATACTTACTAGATAGGTATGTGACCCTAGACAAGTCACTTAATTTCTGTTTGCATCAGTTTCTTCATCTGTAAAATGGGGATAATAATAGCACCTACTTCCCAGGGTTGTTGTGAGGGTCAAATGAGGTAATAATTATACAGCACTTAGCACAGTGCCTGGCACATAGTAATCACTATATAAATGTTAGCTATTATTGCTATTATTATTATTACTAGGATTACTTGGAAGTAATCTCAGGGGGAAAGCACTAGAATTATGGAAAACAATAGAGCCTTACTGATTGTATGACTACTGGAAAATCACATGACCTCTCTGATCCTCAGTTTCTTCATCTGTAAAATAGTAATATTAATAATGTATTGTTGCCTCTCTTACAAGGCTATTGTAAGGAAAGTATTTTGTAAACCTTATAGCTCTACATAAATGTAAGTTATTGTTATTATTATTTATGGTATAAAAGGTTCTAAAGATCAACAATGTCTTAATTTTTGTATCTTAGGTTCTCTCAATATGTTTCTCAATTTAAATTTTTCACTTAAAAAATAAAATTAATAAAAAACAAATATTCAACTGAATTTGAGGAGTATTGCAAACACAACAGATAGCTTTGAAGAATAATGGAATATAAGAAGAGTTGAAACTGGAGAAGATCTCAATACAATTGGCTCTTTAAAAAAAAATCTGGTACTATATTTGGTGGCTTTTTGCCTTGTCTAGTGTGTAGAGAAAGGAAAAAGGAGCTTTTCTTTAGCCACGAACACCATGATCATAATCACTGGGTGAAATAATAATTTAACACTGTTTTAAAAATCATTTTAAAATCCCTTAGGTTACGTTTCCACAAGATCAGATGTATTTCTGAACTGGAAAAAGATCTGTCACTCAGATTTTTACAAATACATAAATACTTGACACAAAGTATCTAGACGATTGACTGATTTTTCAGTTAGCATGACCACTGACTCATTTACCCACTCACTCATTCTGGGTCTGTGCTTTATCTGGCTGCTCATGCTGCTAGCCCCTGAGCTAGGAGCCCGAGTTGGAGAAATTCTGTCCTTGAACCAGCTTTGTTAGCTGTGCAGTATGATGGAACTAAGCACAGCACAAAACATCTGTGGTTTTGACTATAGAGGCAAAGTGAGGCAAAGTTGAGATCATTTTAACAGGAGCTAGCAGAGTTCCTGGAAATGTAGCAAGTGCCTATGTTTTTATTGAAGTGAATTTCTAGAGGACAATCCTTTTATTTAGGAAAAGAAGATTCTTTAATAGTAACAATAATAATCATAATCTTGCATTTGCATAGATCTTCAATGTTTGCAAAGCATTGTATAAATATTATCTCTATCCTCACAACAACACTGGGAAGTCAGTGCTATTATTATCCCATATTACAGATGAGGAAACTGAAGTAGACAGAGATTAAACACCCTCCCAGGATCATGATTAGTAAATATCTTGAGTCCAGATTTGAACTTGTGTCTTTCTGATTCCAGGTGCAACACTCTATCCACTGAGCCACCTAACTGCCTCTCCAATACGATTGTTACTATTATATTATAAATCAAAGATTGTCTGCAATTCTTTGTTCTGCATTTTATGTTGTTTAGCCATTTTCAGTCATGTCTGACTTCTCAATCCTGTTGGAATTTTCTTGGCAAAGATACTGAAGTGGTTTGCCATTTCCCTCTCCAGTTCATTTTACAGATAAGGAAACTGAGGCAAAGGGGACAGTGACTTTCCCAAAGTCACAAAGCTAGTAAGTTTCTGAGGCTGTATTTGAACTCAGGTCTTCCTGACTCCAGGCCTGACACTCTATCCATTGTGCCACCTACCTGACCTTAGTATGAATAACCCTAGAATTTAGGCCTTGAAAGAGAGCTTTGAGATCAATTAGCCTAACCCTCTTATTTTATAAATGAAGAAACTGAGTCCTACAGAGGACTTAGATCATTTTCTTAGAGACACATAAGTAGTAGTAGCATCAAAACAGTTATTTGAACCCTGGTCTTATGCCTCCATGTCCAGTGCTCTTTCCATGACAGCATGCTAACCTGATCATATTGTCTGAGTTCTCAATATAATTGCTCTTCTATTCCTTTTACTTTATTAACAATGTCTTACTTTCATCTAGTGCTTTTAATTTTGAAAATGCTTTTCACCCACTTATAAATCACTTTATCCTCAAAACAACCTTGTGAGATCAGAGTTTGTGAGTGTGCAAGTATGTGCACACACTCATGTGAGCAGGCATATGTGTTGAATGAATGAGGGGGATAGAAAAGTATAATATCCATTTTACAGATGAGGAAACTGAGGCTTAAAGGAGTTAAATGATCCACCCAAAGTCACACAGATAATTCAGATGATGCTTTTTACTACAGTGAAGCTTTGGATGGGCTACTTAACTCACTTCTCTAGGCCTCAGTTTCCATATTTGTGAAATGAAGCAATTGAACTTAGGTGGTTTCTAAGGTCCTTTCCAACTCTAAATCCTATGGGCCTATAATCCAGGTGAACTGGCCCCTAGAACTTTTCTCTCTCCAGTACCCTGCTCTTCTATTGAGTATGACAGAAGAAGCAGCCAGGCTGGAGAAGAACAGAATGTAATTATCAGGTGCTTTGGTAGGTCTCTGCAGATACAGCTACGGTGCTTCTGGATAGAGGGAATACACCAACCACCACAGACCACGTTTACTGGTTCTGTTATACCACGGTCTGGCTGTTTAGGCTGTGAGGCTGTTGCCACAACCACGGAAATACTGGAGATGCCTGAGAAATTCAGTTTAAAACAATTTTCAATCCATCTATTGAAACTGAGGCCCAGGATGATTGAGTCCTTAGATATTTCCCCTCCTTGCCCTCAATTTCTTCACTTGTAAAATGAAAGGATTGTATTAGATGGTCATAATATTCCTTCCCATCTCTAACATTTCTACCACCACAGTGTTGCTGGGAGGAAAGCAATTTTTAAACTTGAAAGCTCTTACATATATATACATATATACATACATACATACATACATACATACATATACATATGAGTTATGATCATGAAAAAAATGGTGATTGGAGCATTGTTTTAACTGCACTGACCCCTTGTTTGCATTAAATGAATTCTTAAATCAATTGATCAATCAACAAGCATTTGGTCATTGTTGAGTAATTTCAGTTGTGTCTGACTCTTCATGACCCCATTTGGAGTTTTCTTGGCAGAGATGCTCACGTGATTTGCCATTTCCTTCTCTAGCTCATTTTATATATGAGGAACTGAGACAGAGTTAAGTGACTTGTCCAGGCACACACAGCTAGTAAGTGTCTGAGGCCAGATTTGAACTCAGGTCCTCCTGACTCCAGGGCCAGCACTCCATCTACTGCTGCCCCCAAAAGCATTTATTAAGTGTCTACTATGTTCCAGGTATTCCACTAAGCACTGGTAATATGAAGATAAAAATAATACAGCCTCTGCCCTCAAGAAGCTTCTTTCTATCAATGAAAATCCATGTCAGTATAGGAAATGCTAATAACTGCATAGTAAGGCATTTCCAGGTCCTTGCAACACTGCAGGTTCAAACAGACAAGCCAAAAATGAATAAGATTGACTGAATCATTTGGTCATTCAAACTTGTTGTGGTCATTGGCATACCATTTCCTATTGCAGTGGAAGCTCAATTCTTCCATCACTTTTACAATGGAGCAAGAGGGACCAAGGCTCCCAAAACTTTTGCTTCCAATTGCTTAATCTATTTAGAGAACAGATCTGGAATTTATTATTCACTTTGGATGTGTTCTTTAAAAAAAAAAAAAAAAAACTTTTTTTTTCTTCCTAAGGGATTTCATAGTAAACTTAAAAAAAAAAACTCCTAATAAATTAGTTCTACCAGCCTGGAGTAGAGAGTATACCATCATGTATGCATTTTCTTTGCTATCTCCTATCCCTCAAGCATCCTACCTAATTTAAATTCAGCTGAACCTTTCTGAATGAGCCATCCATAGAGACCCCTGTGTTGTTTATTTCCCTGCAGGGTTCAGTTTCTAAGCCAATCTGACTAGATGGAAAGCTTAGGTTTGTTTTGTTTCTTTAAAAAAAAAAAACTTCACTACCAATTGGCCACTTTTTCTGAGTAAACTGTATAGTTGACCAGGTCGCTGTCAGTTTCTTCCCTTGGATTCCATCATTCAGATACATATAATTCCCAACAAGACTCTACTCCTTATACTACAGTTATTTGTTTTCATGACTAGTCTTTCATGAGTAACTTCATCATAAGCTCTTTGAGAAGTATAGTAAATTATGTCCACTGGGTCAACTTTGTGATTTTATTAGTCTGAACATTACAATCTCAATATTTCTTTAAAATATCTCAGATATGAGAGAGAATCCACAAATGTAATAATTAAAGTACAATTTAAAAAAAGCTATCTGGGGCAGCTAGGTGGCACAGTGGATAGAGCATCGGCCAAGGAGTCAGGAGGACCTGAGTTCAAATCTGGCCTCAGACCAAACACTTGACTACTAGCAGTGTGACCCTGGGCAAGTCACTTAACCCCAATAGCCTAAAAAAGAGAGAAAAAAAGAAAAAAAATTATCCCCAGATTTGCAAATATAGACAAAGGAACCATAGGAAACAAAGCTCTAGAAAATTATTCTGTAGCTTACTCCATACCACTTCTTATTACTTCCCATCATTATATAATGGCCAAAGTATATTTTGACCTCGCAAACTTCCTTCTCTCTGACTCAAAAAATAAAATAAAAATGATAAGGTAGAAAAATTTTTAAACTGATTTTTTTTACTAACAATAAAATAGCAGGTTCTTCATATGACCTATTCATCCAATAGCTCAGACATCAATCTTTGTGTTTATATGATACTAAACATTTGGATAAAAAGTGAAAAAGCCAGTCAGGCTGAGATTTTGTCTCTATCACAATAAATATCTGGATACTTGAAACAACCAGATATTTACTAAAGGGTTTTTGTTGTTATTGTTGTTGGGTCATTTTTCAGTCATGTCTGACTCTTCATGATGCCATTTGGGGTTTTCTTGGCAGAGGTACTGGAGTGTTTTGCTACTTGTTTCTCCAGCTCATCTTACAGATGAAGAAACTGAGGCAAACAGGGTTAAGTGACTTGCCCAGGGCCAGCTAGTAAGCATGCTACTAAAGAGTATAAATAGCCATTAAAAAGGATAAAAACTTCATGGATTCAGTCACTTTGGTGTCTGTGTGAAGACATTGGCTGGGACAACATTGGATATGTTCAAAGAGAAAATATGTTGGTCATTCACAAGTTGATCACTTCCAAATTTGTCTGGAGATCTAAATGTTCCAAATGAAACAACATAAATTAAGGTACTTAAGAAGAAGAATTATCTGCATGATTATCTGTGTATCTGTGTTTTTTTTTTCCTGGGCAGATAATTTTGATACAAAGAACACTAAGAGACCAAAAAAACCCCAATTCTTAAAGACAGAATCGAATATTCAAACTTCCTTTGAAATTATGTTCTAAAACATAACCTTGGAATCTATTTATTCTGAAGCTGATAATTACTATATTAAATTGCAAACACTTCCCCATTTTATTCTTCTTTACATTTCTGATGCTATGATTTTGGTAGCCATATGCAGACAGCATGCATATTTTATAAATATGGAATGAAACATACTATTACTCTTCTTTGGTGGTCTTACTAATATGATGCTGAGGGGGAAATTTTAGATGCTTTGGGCTTCTTCCTATTTAAAACTTTTAAAAACTCCCCCATTGTGTTTTAGAAAAGATGGCGATTTCCCAATTTTTTGTATTAGACTCCTTAAGACACCCTCTAAAATTTAAGTATTTTCAAAGACTAATGACCATAGGATATGAAAAGAATATATTCCACTAGTCCACTTGGGGGAATCAACATTTTTTGCTGTTAAATTTTTCATGGAATTTCTGCTAATAGCAAGACAGGTGTTTGACAGCAGTACTAGAAGATAAAATATAGTAAGTTATTCGATTAGTGATTGGAAGGAATAAGGCAAGATGGTATTTGAGGTTTCTGAAAATTCTCCTTGCTGAACAAATGCTGGGTAAAATGAAACCAGTAATTTTGACCGTGTAAAAAATAAAGAAATCTGGATTGTAGGAGGAGAGTATACAGAATAGATCAAATATTTTAAAAGATAAGCTCTTCCCACCCCCAATTAGTTGGGAACAATTGATTTAATAGCAAGCAATGGCAGATCCAGCATATACATATTTGGAGGTGGTGTGTGTGTGTGTGTGTGTGTGTGTGTGTGTGTGTGTGTGTGTGTG
>NW_020954559.1:21187811-21401734 GCF_900497805.2 Vombatus ursinus | reverse complement strand
TGTGTGTGTGTGTGTGTGTGTGTGTGTGTGTGTGTGTGTGTGTGTGTAAGTATGTATGTAGGTGAGTCCTGCTTCCGTTGCCCACTAGGCAGAATGTTTTTTTTCCCTCCACCTACACATGAGTTTGGATAAGGAAAAAAATCTTGAGAAAAGGGGCTCCTTTCCCTTCTCTGCTTGGGCAACAATGTCCCTGGGAAAAAAAATTACAGGCGAAAGAGTGGGGAGAATCACACCCCGGAGTAGAAAATACAGATCCCTCTATAGAATTAACATATATGGTGGTGTCACATTCTCCTTACGGCTGGATCAGATTGAATGTACTGAATCCAAGTCATCTTGTAGCATATGAAAATATTGGCATGGAAAGGATTTTTCAGTAATGAATATAATGCAGAATAATGAACAGTAGCCAAAAAGAGAGAAGATGTAAAGCCAATCAAAGGAAGGGCAGATGTTTAAAAAGTCTTTTGCTATTCAGGATTGTGATCCAACAAAAGCAATTATGTTTCTGCTTTCTCAATTTCAAAACAGTAGAAAAGAGCTTTGAGGTTTTCCAATGCTTACGTCCTATCTACACTCTGTTAGCTGAACAGAAGGTATCATAATACCACACATAGCCAAAGGCAACTGATTCCAAATGAAGCTCATAATTTGGGACTGCCAGTGAGTTCAAGGGGCTCTGAATCAAGCAGGTGAAATACATATATTCAAAGATTACCCCTAAAATACATAAAGAAAACATCTAATTAAGCGCCTCTTTCCATCAGATAAAAGAATCATAAAAACAAAACCATAGACCAACATAGAGGTGAAAATGATATTAGGTAGCTTGTCTATGAACTCGGAAAGAGAGGCCATCTGGGCTTTTGTCAGGAGATGAGGAAAATTATGAGAAAGGCTTTGCTTTCCAGGCAAGGTGACCAATGTTTTTGTGATAGCTGACTTTTGCTTGTTCTCCATCCTTTCACCAGTGAATAGCAGGATAAAATTAAAATGCTGTGGCTTTAGGTCTGTCTCAGGATAGGGCCATAAAATATGTATACTGCATATGGTTAGAGGACCACATTAGTAAGTGACAACAGCACATCAAATAGAATTGTCCTTATTCTCTGTGCAACTTGATAGAAAAATATGGAGCAGTTAAAGAAGAAAGAAGGTTTCACAAGAGACCCATTTCACTTTATTCCTTATATGTACAAACATGAATAATTTGACATTTTGTTTAGACAGTTTTTTCTTAACTTAAGTCTTTTAATTAAAATGAAAGAAAGGAGCTACACTTTAAATATGAATGCAGAAAGGTATAAGTTGACAGCACCCAACCTTCTCGTGCCTCTTTTTCTGTTGTTTGAGAGTACAATAAAATCTCATCTTCCCTTGCCATCTTTTCATAATGTTTATGGTTGTTTTAGGTAACACACAAACCACGGAGGATGTGATATTCTTCATATTGCATGGCGATGGCATGGAACTGATGTAAAAATTTCTCATGGTAGGAATTTTCCCATGGTGGTTAGCCAATCAGAGTATTTTCCTATAGACACTATTTTGGCTATAAATACAACCAGGTAAAGGTAAACGCTAACTTTCCAATGTTTGGCAAGCAGCAATGCCCTCAGCTCACCACTGAATGAATGAGAAGTGTATTCTAGGCATAAGAATTGACTTGAATGTTGGGTGTAATGAATTATGTGATTATTAAAACGCTGCTCAGTTCCAGCCCATATTATTTTATTTTACCTTTACTGTCTCCCCTGTTGCCTACTCCACTTTACCCTGTTGTCTATGTGCTTAACTTGTAAAATGCTAAACAAGTTTTGATATTTACCTGTTTATGATTAAATTGCAAAATGATCTGCTTTAGTTCTGTTCTAAATTAAGGTCTGCATTAAATGTCATAGCATTTATCTTTCATAAAATGAGACAGCAAGGACACTAATTTCCTAGGTATTCAATCACTGCCCTGTGCCACTTGAGAGGCAGCCTGGGAATGAGGCTGCCCACAGTTCACAGCTCACTGACAGCACTGAGATGGAATCATAAAAGTCAATTAATCATTAAAAGCTGTTACAAGCACATATCGAACCAGTCTGGCACAAAATGTTAATCAGTCCAATATCAATATAATAAATTCCTGCAAATTGGAACGATCAATACCTTTAAGGCCTAATGAATCAATCGGAGGGCACTAGGCCTCTCCTTGGGGTCCTGGTGACATGGCAGCCGTACAAGAGCTACATCTCTAGGCACACTGCCAACAGAGGTCACCTATCCCAACAGGCTGTTCACTTTAGCAGCAGTTACCACAGTGACAGCATGTCACCGTTGCCCTAGTGTCCTTCTAGGTAAGGTGGAAACCAATGCATCACTGCCTTTGATGGATTTGTCAATAATACTTAGCAGGGGAGGGGAACCACTCACATAACACTCGCAGGCCTGCAGTCCTGGAGCAGTTTGGTGTGATTTAATTGTCTGAAGAGATGTGTGCTTCTGCATATATGCAGGGACTAAACAGTGGTCAGAGGAGAAGGAGTTGGCAGGGAGACTGCCTGTATTCTAAAACCTTGGGAAAACAGGGGCAAAACATAACAAGCGGCCACGGTGGCAGCTACTTCAGTGTTATATTAACCAAGTAGCTGTGTGAGTAAGAAATAACCTGGAGCTTTGCAGATTAAGAATTTATTATCTACAAAATTTTAATACATTACTCATAAGTGGATATGGACTTGTGTTTTAATCCCCCCAAGGCTTAGTCCGAGCAGCATTTCTAGGCACCTGCTTACAGACTATAGATGTTCACCAAGAAAAGACTGTCAGTATAGATTTGGGCCAGCAGGGCTGATTTGCTGGGACTTTCTCTCCCTTTTCCTTCATGTCTCTCTGTCTTACGTACATACATACTTATACATGAGTTTGTGCACACACACACACACACACACACACACACACACACACACGCCTTAGCACATCTCTTCAGGGTCTGAAAGAGAGGACACATGGAGATAGGATTTTAAACCAGCCTCTTCATCATCTGTTTTGAACCAGCGAAGAGTTTTCCGGTTCTAAACCATTTTATCTTCTGTTACGCCTATTAAAACTGACCAGAGATGGAAACTGATAGCAGCTTTAGGATTGCAAAGTGTAATGAAACCTCTTTAGAAATGAAAGAAATCTCTGTAACTAGGGCTCTGGGGATACATTGTGTTCCAGAGCCTTCACTGTCATTTAACATAAAACATAAAGGTTAACACTGAATAAAATAATACCCTTGTTGATTATTTTAATATTCTCCAAGTATAACTCTTCCCCCCCCCAACCAGGATAGCTGTTATATAATGCAGGGACTGCAAGGCTTCCAAGTTATTTTGTACTTCTCTACTGTAGAGACACGATGGTTCCATGAAGTTTAACATTAAGAAGCTATTGTATGTATCTCCTTTGCAATCACTCTTTACCTTATGGGGAGAAAATGGAAACTGCACCTACCCAAAGACATGCCAATTCCTGCTAGCTTATACACATAAAAAGCTTTTTTTTCTTACTTTAAAAGTACAAGAAAGCAAAAAAAAATCTTTGTTATTATGGTGGTCTAAATTATAGGAAACATCAAAATAAATTACAAATCCTACAGGAAAGAAATACCCTATTCAACACATTGAGACAGGCTGATGTTATGAGTGCTCAGACAAAGGTAATACAGTGCCTCTGCTTAATTGCCCTGACACCTTGCTCAGTTCCTCCAGCTATACTCTGTGAGCTAAAAAATCTCTCATTGTTATTAATTGTATTCCTTTTAAAATGTAATGTCATATCGCTGCAGGCTGAGCTAATGAAACATACCCATATTACCAAAATAGGCATATTTCTCTTTGTACAACACGTTCTATCAAAACTGTCTGCTAAAGACATTGTGTTAAAGACCCTTTCATAGAGTCATATAAAGAATATCTCAACTACTCCAACATTTCTATTACATGATTATTAAAATGCCCAGGAGGACTAAACAATATAGTGTGAATTCAGTTATCCTATAAGACTTAGAAATAGTGTTAATTCCTGTCTCTGATTTATGTTAATATTAATGCTAGATTACAGGCTATGGACACTAAGCGGCTACTGCATACCAATTCATACAAAGACAGAGGCTCTTCGATACACTGGGACTAGATTCCTCTATTATAATGAGAATCTGAATTATTTATCTCTATTTATCCTATAGTAGTTCACTTGACTACTTTCATTTTTTCTTTTTATCCAACACATCAATGCATGTAAACATGACTTTGTAACTACCACAAACTTTACATGTGCGGCTCTTTTTCAGTTGCCTGGAACAGGAAACAGACAGTTGACAAAAATGTGAGCTATGGACACAATTCATTTAGCAACATTTATTTGAGGTAAACTCTGCTAATTAAGTCAGCTTTAACACAGACACGCAAATTGCAATGTGCACATGTGTCTGGCGCCTAAAAACCATCCGGCAGACCTAGAGGAAGTCAGACAGTGGGCCTAGGAGATAGTTAATAAATTTGGCCTCTCCTTCCTGTGACCTTCTTGTTAGAAAGATGTGTGTCTGTGGGGGAACAGAGTGTTTTTGCTTCAGGCAGATCCTTGTGTTCACTTGGGTCATGGGTTATACAATTGCAGCTGAATCCAACAGAACTGAAAAATTCAGTTTTCTGATTCATGGTAGATCATGAAGATGACCTTGTCATAATCAAGACCAGGACCTCCCAGTCTCTACTGTTTACTGGGCCACATCAACTGACTGTGATAAATTCAAATTATTAAGTCTTTTACTATATATCTTTCTTTGAGTGACATGGGTATATGGATAGTAGATAGACCTTAGCTTCCTGGCATGGGGAAGCAATTAAAGGGGGTGACAAATGAAAGGGAGCATAGATAGGGCATAGTGGCTAAAGAAAACAGATAATAATAACTTATATTCTCATAGTATTCTCTTTACAAAGTGCTTTCTTCACATTGTACCTGAGAAAGAGGCAGTTTTTTTTATGGTGGACAGACCTTGGGAGTCAGAGTTTTGAGGTTCTAATCCCAACTCTGCTACTATGTGACCTTGAACAAGTCATTTAATTTCTTTCAATCTCAGGTTCTTTACCTATAAAATGAGAGGGTTGGATTAGGTAACCTTAAAGGCCCTTTCCAGCATTAAATTTGTGAATATGTGATCCTATAAGAGATAAGTAGTTAGATTGTCGCTAATCAGAATTTACTACAGTTTTAGGTAATGGAGACAGAAGCAACCTTGACAGCAGCCTCCTTCCATAGCATGAGTCAGTCCCCTGTTCTTCCTCCGCTCCCTCTCCATTCTAATGGTGTTACATAAGCAAAATAGAGTTGTTCCTCTCATGCAAGGGTATTGGAGAGTTTCTGCCCCTCCCAGTTGTTCCCACTCACATGCTATAGTTATCCAATTTCCAACCTGTGAACTCATAAAACTTAACTTCATCAAATTTACCAATGATCTATGATCAATGAAATATATTAACACTCAGAATGCATGGAGGCAGGGACCCAAAGAAAAATATCATTCCTGAAATTATAATGAGAAAAAAGAAAATTATAATTTCCTCATGCAAACTGAAGGATATATGGATAAATAAGATGACTTTTGCAAACCTATCAATGAGAAAGAAAATTAATAGGTCAGAAAGTGCTTGATCTTGGAACTATATAAAACCAGACAAACACTTTTGGTCAGTCAAGGTAAAATGAAAATTCTAAAAATGTAATTATTTTACTAAATGCATATAAGGAAATACTAAAAACATTTGTCATGTTAAAATCAGTAAGGCTGAAGAGTTTTGTAATAAGGGCTCTTGGGTTTGTAAAAGTATGAACTGGTATATAGTCAAAATCATTTGTGGGCTTTGGAAATTTTTGGAGTGCTAGAGCTTTTGATTTTGTTGTTGTTTGGTCATTTCAGTCATATCTGACTCTTTGTGACCCCATTTGGGGTTTTCTTGGCAAGATACTGGAGTGGTTTGCCATTTTCTTCTCTAGCACATTTTACAGATGAGTAACTGAGGCAAATAGGGTTAAGTGATTTGCCCAGGGTCACACAACTAGTGTCTGAGGCCAGATTTGAACTTATGAAGATAAGCCTTCCTGATTCCAAGCCTAGTGCTCTATCCACTGCACCACCTAGTTGTCCTGAGCTTCGATAGAAGGCCTCAAAATACAAAGCTGCAAATGTGATTTAAAAAAATTTGAGAGGGAGACCACACTGGAAATTATTTAGTTCTTTAAGTATTAGTCATTAGTTTTAAAAAACACGTAAATGACATTTCTAGGGTATATTTATGTATCTGAGGTCATGTCTATACAATACCAACACAAATAATAAATTTAGGATAAATTTCTGTAACTGAGATTGCCAGACTCTTTAAAGATATGGGTACTCCTGTGGAGCTTTCAGACAGGCTAGAAAATGTAGCTCTCTCATTTGCCCCAGAAATCAAAACTTCTTGAGGTCATGAACATGATTTGCTAGCTCCTCAGGTAATCTGGCGTAAAAGGAATAAGCCCCCTTTTGCAACCAAAATGTTCTAAATAGTGACCCATGCTTGCCTGATAACCCTCAACACGAAGCCCTCAGCTCAATCTCAAAGCAACTTTGTTCCTGGGGAGCTATCCAGGGTTCCGGATTGACTCATCCTGAAGTTCTTTCTAACCAAATACATCAGTCTTCCATCAATTCAAAAATAAACATTTAAGTGCTTAAGTAGAAGGCACTGTATTATGTATTGGAATATAAAGACAGCAATAGAACAGTCCCTGCTCTCAAGAAACTTACATTCTACTTGGGGGGGGGGGGGGGGCAGACTAATATACATAAAAATGTATAATAAGAGGTTATTTGGAGAGGGATACAGTACTAACACCTGGAAAGGATCAAGGAAGTCATCATGGAAGAGATAGCACCTAAGCTTAGCTTCAAAATAAGGCAAGGATTCTGAGAAATAAAGATAAGGAAATGCAGTTCAGGTGTGGTGAATGTTACTTTGACATCTTTCGCTTGCTCTCCTCTTTTCCCCCTTTCTCTGATAAGAAGGTGACCCTTCCCCTTGTTAAGGCCAACTCCACATCCTATGCCATTGATCCTCATGCCCCCTTGTCTTCTCCAGCAGAATGCCCCTCAATAACCTCATTTCTCACTAATTGTTCTCCTTGCCTCAAATCACTCCCCACTGTAGTTCATTATCCATACCCTGGTGGTTATTTTTCCTTAAATGCAGACCCAACCATATTACTCCAGGGACTTCCAATTATAGCTCTTTACAATGTGACCCCAATCTATCCTCTCATCCTTCGTTTGTATTACTCTTCCTACTCTGTGATCTAGCCACACTGACTTTCTTTCTATTTCTCACACAACACATTTCATCTATTGACTTTGTGTTTTTGTTTATCTTCCATCTTTCAAATGCTCTCCTTCCTCACTTCCATCTCTTAGAATCTATCTCTTCCTTCAAGATGCAGTCCCTGTTGCCTAATCTAAGAAGCCTTTGCAGATCACCACAACTGCTAGTGCTCTCCCTCTCAAACTACCTTGTATTTATTTGTACTTATTCTCTTTATTTTTATTCTGCATATATTTATATATGTACTTGTCTCCCCCATTAGAATGTGTATGGAATGTTCAAGGAGGACTAGCACCTCTACCATGAGGGCTTACTGAGCCCTTTTCAGGGCTGCTTAATACACCTTTAGTGTCCACCTTCACCCAACTCTTATATGTGGCTCCAAAAAGGTATAACATGAGCAGTGACCACACTCCAGTAAACCATCTCAGGAGACAGGCTAAACCAGGCCTCAGTTATCAGTGATTTAGGGGAGTGTCTACCCCAAGCAGGTAAAGACTTTTCCCTGTGGTATGGGTGGATGAGAACAATTTGTTCCAATAGCCATGAAGTAGGTGCTATGGTGCACTTACACAGAGCTTCTCAAAATACTACCCCTGAGGGCACTGGAATAATCCAAGGTGGGGGGCAGTAGTGGCTTCAGGTACAATTGAATAAAAGTAAGGGGGTGGTGGAAGCATAAGGAAAGAAGAAAAGAGAAGAAAATTTTGAAAAACTGTTTGTACATGTTTCATCTGTTGTGTAACAGAGTTAAAGTCATAGTGATTACATTATTTCCCAAAGAAACACACAAAATGCAAGTTATAATCAATCAGTGGTCAAATCCACCTGTGGGTCTTAACAGTCAAGTGTTGGCAGGCAAGTGTGTCGGAGATTGTTGGGAAGTCCATCATGTATCAGCAGAAATATGTGTGTGTAATAACTTGTTTACAAATACAATACTATACAGTTATATGATAATATTGCATCATCAAAATTTCAATGCAGGGAAAAAACCCACAAATTTACAATAAATTGTTAAATTTAAGATGAGTCATTTAAAAAAATTATATTTTTGAAACAATGCAAATTTTTTAAAAAACTTTTTTTAAACGAATTGTTAAAAGATTAAAGATTTCCAATGGGGGCTGAGTAATTTTTTAAAGGGGGGCAATAGGCCAAATAAGTTTGGGAACTTCTGACTTAGAACTTGGACAGACATCAAAGATGCCAAAGATATCTACTGCATCACAGTCCATACACAGCCAGTCATCCTGACTAATCTTTCTGACTTTTGTCTTGAGACTAGACTTCAGTGCCTCGAAGAGAGTGAGGCTGATGACTTTGTGCAACTCTGCCTCACTTAAATCCAATTCACACATAAGTCAAGATGTCACTCCACAATGTCATGGTCCTCTTCAAAAGGAAGGATGAACAACAAAATGTAAGTTTCTTGAGAGTAGGAATTATTGCATTATTTGTTTTTAAATCCTCAGCACCTAGAACAGCACCTGGCATATAGTATGCCTTTTAAAAATACTTGTTTGATTGACTAATTGATTGATTTGTGACCTATTTGAAAAACCTATATGGCCTGCTGCCTCTGCCTGATTTATCTCTGACCTCTTGACTTCAACACATCCATTTGCCAGCCCATACCCATCCTGATTTAAACTCACTGGCTACCCTTCCCCTCCATGCTCCAGACCAACAACCCAGTCCTCTGGCCAGAGTCTTAACAATTACAGTAAACTCCTGTTTTTAACATAATACCATTTAAATGGAAATGCCAGTTTTGCAAAGTGAAAGTGACTGGTAATGAGGATTTGAATGATGCTTATGAGCCCTCTATGTAATTTTAAATCAATTGTGTGTTCTAATTCATTAACAAAGGAACAAATAATATGGGCATGTTTAATCTCTTATCAAATAGAATGGGTTTTTTCAATAAAATTCTTAAGGAAATTGTCAATTTCCCATTTTCCCCAGAAAATCCATTTTTCTAGATGACCTTGGTCCTATCTCATTTTGTAAAAATTAGATCTTACTGTTGTAGTCATTTCTGGGTCCTTTTCCTCTCCACCCCTCTCAAAATGAATGGTAGTTCTTGAGATAATTCATCATAGAAGACTCAACTCCCCTACCTTCCCCCAAATCATTTGAATAATTTTACCCAGGGGCTTACCCCAAATTTTTTCTCCTTAAGAGAGACAATTATGGTCATTTATCAGAGCCTAAACAAATGGGTAGTATTATTTGGGGACAGACCTTCTAGATGTCAGATGGAGGAAAAATATCTTTATAATAGCTGAAGCTAGAGTCAAAAAGACCTGAGTTCAAATCCTGCCTCAGACACTTACTACCTCTGGGCAAGTCATTTTAAACTTTCTCAGATACAGTTTTCTCATCTGTAAAATGGGGGAAATAATAGTATTTACCTCACAGGATTGTTGAAAGGATCAAATGAAATTACAAAGGTACAAAATGTACCTTGAAGTGCTATACAAATGTTAGAATTTTTTATTAATTATTGTTATTCTATTTATAGTCACAATATCTGAACCTGGAATAGATGACCAGAACTCTCCTGAAGTTGTGGAGGAACAGAGTCTGGTACCTTACAAAGCTTGTGTGAAATCAAAGGTTATTAGGAGTGATGGCAAAGAGGAAAAGCTTCAATGAAAGAAGTGGAGCCTGGCTCTGTTTCACTAGAATGATAATAGAGGGAAAGCTGTGCCTCCTGCCCAAAAAGAGAAATTCAGGAGGACTTTCTTCCTCAGTGATAAAAATTACAACTCAATAATAGAGAAATGTCTGTTTCCTCAAAGAGTTTTGGCTTTGTTTCAGAGCAACAACACCTTGTGCTACCCTCTGGGAGGCACTCAGAACTGAAGGAAGAGCCACCCCTATATATACTTATTTGAAGAAGTAGGAAGAGAAGACTGCTTATAAGGGAGAAAAGGATTTATTAAAGAATGTAAGTAGCTGAAAATATGTATGTCTCTGTTTATGTATATCTATATGTCTTTGGCATTTATTCGTTTGAGAGTTTATTTCCTAAGTGTTCTGTGTTTGGGATGCTATTTTGTTTTCTTCAGTCTTTCAAAAAACTATAATTTTGTGAATCATGTACTTGCAGATGGGACTTAGACTTAACAATGCCAGAGTGCAATGGCAGGTAGTGATTTTCCAGGATATTTTGCTTAGGGGTCCTGAGCCAAAAGAATGAGAATCTTTTGAAGTGGACTTGAGTCTCCTGTTGTGAGAGCCTCTGACATGAGTCATGTTTGTGTTATGTATTTAGTTTCATGAAGGGCAATGACAAATAAAAATTACCTGTTTTAATTTTTCAATCAATTATGTTTTTGTTGAATAGATATATTCTGAGAATAAGATTATTTTTGGTCTGGACCCATAATTTCATTGCTGTAGAAAACCCCAAGTGAGGTAACTTTCTCTACCATGGCATAT
Organism: Vombatus ursinus; assembly: GCF_900497805.2. Classification (NCBI taxonomy): domain Eukaryota; kingdom Metazoa; phylum Chordata; class Mammalia; order Diprotodontia; family Vombatidae; genus Vombatus; species Vombatus ursinus. Next base: position 21,390,893 of record NW_020954559.1, on the reverse strand, counting down.
TGCTAACTACTCCACAACATATAATTGAAAAGAGTTACCTGAGGTACTGTGAGGTTAAATGACTTGCCCAGGGCTGCACAATTAGTATATGTCAGAGGTGGAAAGTAAAACTCAGATTTTCCTGTTTCTGGGAGCAGCTCTTCATCCATTATACCAGGTGGCCTCTCAAGAATAAACTTACAGTAAGCAATTAATGGCTTGGCATTGTTATTAACATTGGAGTATCCCAGATGAGCACAATGGGGCTTATGTTGAAATCTAAGAGTAATGAACTTGGTCCTACTGAAGTAGAGGAAATTGTGGGCTCCTCATGTAGGTTGAAGCTGTTTTTCCCTACGTTCCTCTACATGGGAGCATAGTTGAGCAAACCATGGGAAAGGTAAGATTGTGGTAGTCCTGCTCTCATCCATTCCAATTCTATTCTGATCTTCTAGAAACCCAATTTTTCTTTTCTTTTCCTATTCATACTTTGGTTCTGTTTTCATTCAATCAAACCCAAAAGAATGCATATTCCACCATCAGGTGGTTTTAGTTAGAGTGAGACATGATTGTCTTTGGTCCCCAACATGTTCCAGTTCAGTTCCCCAGAGAACATATATTCTGATCCTGTATAGTTGTTTGTCAGTATGTGACACCACTTTCGTGACCAGCTAGGTGATTCTGGTCTAATTGTCCATTTCTCTTGTTTTATGCTCCCATTCTCTCTCTCTCTCTCTCTCTCTCTCTCTCTCTCTCTCTCTCTCTCTTGCTTTTTGTTTGTTTGTTTGTTTTTGCATTTTGGTGAGGCAATCAGGATTAAATGACTTGCCCAGGGTCACACAACTAGGAAGTGTCAAGTGTCTGAGACTGGATTTGAACTCAAGTCCTCCTGACTCCAAGGCCAGAGCTCTATACACTGTGCCATCTAGCTGCCACCTTCCCATTCTCTTTTTATACTCTTTCTGTCTGTCTCTCTATTCTCTGTCTGCCTATTTCTCTCTCTCATTTTCTCATTCTCTGGACTTTCTGACATTTTAATTGGAGAGGACCAATTTCTACTCATGAAAATAACCACACACAATAAATCTTCTTTACTAGGTATAGCAAGGAGAAGAACTAAGTCAGGGGTGGGAAACCTGTGACCTTAAGGCCACATGTGGCCCTCTAGGTCCTTGGGTTCAGCCTTTTGACTGAGTCGAAGTTTTACAGAACAAATTCTTTTATTAAGGAGATTTGATCTGTGAAGTTTGGATTCAGTCAAAGGGCAGCACTTTAGGACCTCGAGGGCCGCACGTGGCCTTGAGGCCGCCGGTTCCCCAACCCTGAGCTAAGTAATCCCACATGGCAGGAGCAGCACTTGGATAGTTTTCCCTTCCTGGGCTTGGAAGAGCATTTAGTTTGTAACCTTCCATATATAGAAAGAATAAAGATCAATGAATGCAAGAAATTCATTGTCTGTAATTTATTAAGACTATTGAAGAATATTGAGTGTTGTGGTATATTTGCAAAACAGGATCAAGTTATTTTGGATAGCACAACTGTAGAGATTTTAAGACTGCCAAATGCTTACAGATAGAAATCTTGATAAATTGCAAAGCTATGTATAAATGGGAGTTACCCTATGAGATACCATAAAAAGCAGTTAGGTCCTATTCTATGTAACATTTTAATTAAAGTCATGAAAAAAGGAGTATAGAACATTAATAAGGCTTGCAGATTGGCACTAAACGCTACATCCAAATTTAAGTATAGAAGGAACTGTGTCCAGAGAGTCTATATAAGAAGCAAGTGTTGAGAAACCCAGTGGATGCTAACTTTGACCGTGTTGACATCTACAACATCTGTGATGAATAATAGAACATGAAATCCTCCAGAAGAGGAAAGATAAAAAGAAAAGCAGAGAAGAAAAAAAATGAGGCAAATAAGGAAAGGAAGAGAAAAACAGAAGTCAAAGGAAGGAATCAGTATAAAGCATGAGAATATCTTGCAAAAACATGATACCACCATCGCCTTCTTACCAGAAATCCAAACAACTGGAAATATAACAAATAAGCAGAACTTTTTAAATGTCATGTTCTTTATTTTTATGAGAAAATACAAACATCAAGTAAACAAATATCAGCAAGTAAGGTGTGAAAGTACTTTGCATAAAATTCAATATATGACAGGATCATAGATTTAAAGCTAGGAGGTACTTCAGAAATTACGCAATCCAACTCTCCCTCAATTTGAAATGAGAAAACTGAGTCCTAGAGTGGTTAAGTTGCCAAGGAACACACAGATAATAAATGGCAGAGCCTTACTTGAACCCAGATCTTCTGATGTCAAATACAGAATTTTTCTACTTCCCAGCCAGGCTGGTAAAATATCATGATCAAGGCACTATCGTTAATATTATTATTATCATTACAGTATCAAGGATTTATTTTAAAAGTTGTCTGTCATAGTATGTCATAGGGTCAATATAAATTCAGCCCAACCCAGACTTTCTATATCTATAGTGCTATATAATCATAACTCGTGTTCACAATGATACTGGTATGCTCCTATAAAATCCTGAAATACTTTTCTGAACCATCCAAGAGAGTTTAAATCATTTTCATGGTCATGTGTGTGTAAAGTACAACTTATTGTAGTTTAATTCATTGAAAATGACAATCTGTGTATTGTATTCGTAGAGAATCTATTGAGCAAAATAGAAACCCAAAACATCCCACTCTCAGAACATTCAATATACAGGGGGACATACCATATAGTCCTATGTTGTCATAATGAGAGATTAGATATAAGAAAAAATTTCCTTTTAGGAAAAACTGGCAACACTAGAATTGGTTACTAAAGTTGTGGGATCTTCTCTGAAGTTATTCCAAAACGGGATCAGTAGATTTTCCTCTATCTGGAATGGGTTACATGTGATCTTGCCTGATGGTTAAAGAATGAACTAAATGTTCTCTCAATGTTATTTCCTAAGTTTTTAGGAAATGGGGCAAGACCTCTAAGACTAAGATAGTTATCCCAACCCTCAATTGAAGACTTTAGATAGAAATGGAAATGAAGCACTTGTTTAAAGTAAAATGTCAAATTCAGGGGGAAAAAATGGCAACCCCAGGAACACAGTACCATATTCTTAGATTGGGAAAGCTTTGGAAGTGCCTGGCCAAAGAGGAAATAACTCTCCCTAGAAGTCCATAGTAGATCCATTTCTAGCAGAGGAGCTGTATGAACTATTTCAAATTGGCCATAATAATATCCCAGAAGCCTTACCTAATAATTGCTACTGTGTACACAAAGGTAGTATGGCAGTAGTAATAGATTGACAGATGGTCTGGATGAGCTGGGTTCAAATCCTGCCCCTGAATGATACTGGTTATGTGACTGTGGGAAACCACTTAGCCCCTCAGCTCTTTGGTCAGTTCTCACACCTTTTGCAGAGCATATCCCAGTCTTCATTGTTAAAGGGAGTCTCCTCACTGGGAACTCAAAATATTGATGAAATCACAAGTCCTGTCTCTGCCAAAAAATGTTCTCAGAAGAACAGTTTGCTTTCCATGGACACCAGAAATAGCCCTGTCATGTTTCAGTATTCTGCTTTTCTGCCAGAAAAAAAACTATCTTAAGCTGTAGGCAGAGCCTACAGTGTAAAAGGAGAGAGACTAATTGTCCCCTACAGCTTTATAAACCTTAATAATCTTTGTAATACCTTGGCTAACTGCCTGAAAGAAATTTCTTTTAGTACTTTCAGGCCACATGTTTTAGCATTGACAAAAAAAAGAAGAAAAAAGAATTGATTCAGTTGATTTAGGAAAATAATCTGTCAAACTCATCAATTCAGTTGAAATGATTAATTCTCTGTTACTTTCCAAGTCTTCAGAACTGTGATTGAGGTTTGTAATATGAAGGCCCTAATTTTGGCATTTAAGTAAAATTGTTCTAGCCACCTATGCCATACTCCCTCACTTCAACCCAAGTCACTTGTTTCATTTTTTTCCTATTTCAATTAAGTTCAACAAATATTTATTAAGGGCCTATGACATGCAATGCACTTTGCTAGGCTCTGGGGAAACAAATGCAGAAACAAAAACAAAAAATTATCCCTGCCATCACAGCATTCACTGCACATTCTATTGGGACTCTAATACTCCCTCTGAAGTTCTACAGCATATTTATTAATGTATTTGTAGAGAATTTGTTAATGAGAATCAAACACACTTACTAGCTGTGTGACCTTGGACAAGTCACTTAACCCCATTGCCTAGCCAAAAAAAAAAAAAAGAGAGAGAATCAAACGATATTCTTTTACATTTGATAAGAGAAACTTGATCTCTGACTCTACAACTACTCAACAATTTACTTTTCTGAAAAAGCAAAAAAAATGTGAATTTTCAACAACAAAAATATTATTTCAAACATCATAAAAATCAGAACTAGGAAAGCCATCCAGGTATCGAAGATACCACATGCCTTAATTAAGGATAGCTTTTGGCATCATAAACAGAAATTAGAATAAAATGAGATTGGGTGTTGAGAGGAAAGATATTTTATGGTAAAAGGACCTTCTTGGCCATTCACTGTCTACTTTACCTGTAAGGAATGTTTACCATGGTCCCTATACCACCCTTCCCCACTCCAATGTTTTTTGATTCAGTTTTTTAAATTGTGTGGTACTCAAGGTGGCAACACAAATCACTAATAGGAGGAGAGGACTCCCTGCTTAGACCAATCATTGCCTAGTGAAGACAAGCTTTTTATCCTTCACCAGACCAGAGTCCCCTCTACCACCCCCACCCCAACTCTTTAGAACTGGAAAGAGTGAGTTAGTATGTGCATCGCTCTCAAGTGAAGGTACCCCCCAAAAGAATATCAAAGTACAAGCCCAGGTCAAGTCTATACAACATGATAACTGAATTCAACAAGCTTTTCTAAGGTACCGACTATGTGAGTGCAACTGTGTCAGACATTGGGAATGCAAAGACAAAAAATATATAGTCCCTTGCCTCCAAAGCTCATAATCTTAGGGGGATATGGTATGTAAAATAAGTCAATACAAAGGTGTTTCAGTAGGATAGAGGGCACTAACAACTCAAAAGATCAGGAAAAGCCTTGCATAAGAGGCAGTACCTTAGCTAAACACTGCAGAGAAGTAGGGATTCCAAGAGGTGAAAGGGAGAAAGGAGAGGATAGGTGACAACCAGGACAAAGGCATGGAAGAGGAATATGGAATATAATCTATAGCAAGTAGGTCATTTTGGCTGGAATATGGAATGCATAATATGGAGTAATGTGACATCAGCCTGGAAGAATAAGTTAGAAGGGCTTTTTAATGGACAGAAGAATTTGTCTTGCTTCCCATTTGCTATAGGAAGCCATAGAACCTTTAGGGATATCAATTTGGCATTTATGTGGTGGATGGATCGGGGAGGAGAGAGGCTTGATTCAGAGACACCAATTAAAGGGCTCCTGCTATAGTTCAGATGAGAAGTGATAAAGGTCTAAAATGGGGGAAGGGAAATGGTATGAATGGAGAGAAGGTACAGATGTGAGACATACTGTGGAGTAGAACTGACGAGATTTGGCTACTTACTAGATATGGGGGAGGAGGAAGAATGAAGTCAAAGGTGACTCCAAGGTTGCAAACCTAGGTGAATGATTGATGAATTGAACACAATAAAAAAAAGATTCAGTCTTGTCTACTATGGCTCATCTTAACAATCCATAGCATCTAAGTACTATAGGGAAGAATTGTAATCATCCTATTCTATGAGGATGATATAATGATAATCCTTTTTTTTTTAATCTCAAAGACATTGATCACTTTGGATGCCATTATCACTTTGCAAAATCACTCTTGGTATCTCATGAACTTAATTTTTATCTTTGAATTCTTTTCCTCCAGATTTGTTTGTTTTCATTTATCAATGCAAAAAAGGGTGGGGGGAAGCAGCTGTGAAGATTAGTGGGTTAGGATACTAATGGCTTCTGGGGAAAAAAATTCCATTTAAATCCAATCCAAGATTCACTTGATCTTATCCTCTAACTTGAATGGAAGAGGTCAAGATTAGTAAAACTGTGGAGAAAAATCATTGATGGGCTTATTCACAAAGGGGCTCTTTTTCCTATCCCCAATGAGAATTCTCTGAAAATGCTAGCAAACACCCCTACCAGCCCTAATGTCACCTTTCTACATGCTCTTAGAAGTATGTAGACAAGTACAATGGGAACTTGCTAGCTGCCAGCAATGAGTACAGTACTTCAATTGTGGCATTAATCATAAGCTTAGCTCCAAAGCTGAATTCCAGAAGAGTCTTCTCTGTATACAAGAAGAGTAAGCTTGTCACTGACTTTAAAGAGGAATTGGGATCTTTGTGGTTCTTATTTTATTTGAATAAAATATTATGAGAATTTTCCTGAGGGTGTCTGAACTACTGTGATAATAATTTTGATCTCATATAAACTCCATAAAAGAGCAGAGAACAGCCTGGTGGACCAGAGGGCTGGTATGTTGTCCTAGGCTGAGAATATGCTGGCTGTTGTAACAGGGGTTAATTAAATCTCCAGCTTCTAATCTTAGAAAGGAAAAGGTGAAAGGTGGAAATGGGCAAAGCCTAGTTGAGATAAGTGGAGCCTAGATAAGATTCCACTCACCTCTTTCAGAAGGGAAGAGTGAGCAGAAAGGATAAAGTCAAGTTAGGAAGCACTCATTAAGTGCCTACTGTGTGCCGGGGACTGTGTTAAGTGCTGAGAATAAAAACACAAGTGAAAAGAAAGTCCTTTCTCTTCAAGAGCTTACATTCTAAAGGAGGAAGAAACATATAAAAGGGAGCATTAAAAAAAGGGGGGGGGGAGGGAATGAAAGATGTCTGAATGGAGAGTCAGAAGTCTATCCAAGAGAGGAGTAGAGGGAAACAATCACAGCTGGCCCAGGCATTTCCTCAGACTGGTGCTTCCAGGAAGAACTCATAGATTGGAGCAGGGTGCCACAGGAGAAAAGGCATCGTCCAGGGTGAGAAGGCTTCTGGGAAATGGAGGAGAAGTCTGGAGGGACTGGAGTAGAGCTGAGAAGAGTCACACACCACCCACTGATGTTACAAGTAGAAGAAATGGATCGAATACTGGACTCAGCAAGACCTGAGTCCTAACTCTACTTTAGACACACAAATTTGTGTTATCCTGAGTAATCACTTAACCTCTCTCCACCCATCTCAGTTTCCTCATTTGATAATGGGAATAATAGCAACCCTACCTTGCAGGGTTTCTGTAAGGATCAAACATATATATATATATATAAAGTACTTTGCAAACTTTAAAACATCATAAAATACTGTTGTTATTGATATTGTTTTGGGTCAAATGAACTAAATTTGTTATACTACTAAGAATAAACGAATCTGATTACATGACACACATCCAGAAGCACTACCCTCTGAACTGAGGACAGTGTAATTAAGATGAATGTTGAGTCTTGTAAGATAGTAAACTAGTTGCAGAGAAGATGGCTAGCTTTTTTCTGATGTCCCTTAAGCTGCACATTCATTTCAGCTCCTCTTTCAGAACCACATACTTATTTATCCTCTCTGCATATGTTCTTGGGATATTTCTGTTAAGTAAAACAGCAAAAACAGTAAGCCCCACAGTTTTATTAAGTTTGTCAAACAGCAGAATATCTGATCTGTTGGCCAGAATGTGTTAATCTGTCACCACGGCTCTGTCCCAATACATCTTGTAGAGGCTGTTTTCCAACACTGTTCTTGGGCTCATACTTTATAATATGGTGTTGATTGACTTATTAACTCAACTGAGGGGTGATTGTTGGTATACAATCTTAACAATATTTTTTGGTGCCTATTTCCAAGATATTACACGGCCAAGGTAGCACATCTTCCAATTTTATTTTATTTTCTGTCTGATTTCACCTTCCTGGCTCTGTGAGGAATGACAATATTCTCCGTGGAGCCATTGTGGAGCCTGTGGAGAGAAAAATATGTCTCTACCTCTTTAGCCCAGATTCTATACTTGAGCTAAGGATTATGAAGTAGGTCAGCAGAGAATTTCTAAACAATTGCCAGTAAACTATATATGAGCTAAAAGGGGATGTTGGAGCAAGCTGGAGACTCTATTGCCTGTTGTAGGACAATGTCTAGAGTATAGATGATTAATACCAACCCACAGAAGGAAGGAGTAGGTTAAGCTCAATTCAGAGCCATTTGATATCCATTGAAATGTTTTGTATTCACCTGCCTGTTGAGTAAACCCACCCGGTCAGGTGGCAGGTCTTGCCTCAAAGTGAGAACTCAGAAAGACTGTAGCTTAAAAAGGCCAAGGTCTCCCACTGCATCCTGGGCCATCTCCAGTTGTTTTGGTTTTCTTTTGTTTTGTTTGTTTGTTTGTTTGTTTTGCTTTTGTTTTTTAGGCAATTGGGGTTAAATGATTTGCCAAGGGTCACACAACTAGTAAATGTCAAGTGTCTGGTCTGAGGCTGAATTCGAACTCAGGTCCTCCTGACTTCAGGGCCTGTGCTCTATCCACTGCACCACTGAGCTGCCCCACTTCCAGTTGTTTTGATCTATATTGGGCCACTAGATCCAGATGGCTTTGGTGGAGAAAGACTGGTGGTTTTGCACAGCCCTCCCTCACTGTAATCCAATTCACTTGCAAGTCATGGCATCAATTTCCTGATGTCATGGTCCTCTTCAAGAATGAAGGACAAACCACAAACCCACACAGGGTCTGTCTCCTCACTCAAAGACCAAAGAACTAGGTTCAGTATCTCCCTAGTCACTCTATGCCATCTTTACAGATAACCAAGCACATCTCCTTTCATTGTTCACTTGTGATCATATTTAGTAAAAAAAAAAAAAAAAGGCAAAAATAAACCACCCTAGAAATCAAGTTAATATGGTACCATACTATAATTGTTATAATTCAGTTTTAATTTGAGTCTCACCAAACTTTCACCAGAAGTTAGACATAAGGGAATATCAAGGTAATACCTGACATTTGTTAGTCTAGATTCATAATATAAATGCTTAGGTAGCATTATATAAACTATAACATAGCATAAAGCATTCACTTAGTGGAACCAGTCTCAAACTCAGGAAGACTCTCTTTCTGAATTCAAATCCAGTTTCAAACACATACCAATTCTGTGGCCCTAGGCAAATCCCCTAACCTTTCAGTATCCAGGCAACTCTCTGAGATCAAAAATCACAGAGAAGGTTATGATTTGCTTTAGTATAGGAAGTTTCCTCATCCAAGAATTCACTACATCAACTAAATCATAGTTCTAGTGAAGGCCCTATCCCCTATCTTTGTAGGACCATAGGGTCACAAAACACTCTGCCTCCCAAGTGATCTCCCTGCTTTCAACCCCTCATCTAATCATTTATTCATTCAATAAACATTTATTAATTGCCTACTAAGCACTGGAGATTTTAAAAAAGAGGCAAAAGACAGCTCCTGCCCATAAATAGCTTATAATCTAATCCATTCTCCTTAATGCTATCACGATGACTTCCTACATGAAACATCTGATAATTGTTCCCTTAGCCACAAACCTTCAGAAGGCCCCTAGTTCCTCTGGAATAATAAAAAAACACCTTAATATGCCATGTATAGTTCTCCATAATCCCACTCCAGTCTATTCTTCCAGACTTATCCAACTCCCCTTCATGGATTCTATGTTCCAGCCAAATTGGCCTACTTCTTGTTATTTCACAAACTTAGAATTCCATTTCCTGCCACCAGACCTTTGCATAGGTAATCCTCTATGCCTGGAATAAATTTTGCCATCACTTCTGCCTTTTAGAATCCTTAACTTCCCTCAAAGCCCATCTCAAATGCCACTTCCTATGGCAAGACTTTCCTAATCTCCCTAGTTGTTAGTATTCTCTCCCTTCACAATTATGTACACACACACAAACATATATACATATATACACATATATACACACACATATATGCATATGCACAAAAATATAGAGACATATATAACTATATGTATATATACACATCATAAGCTTCTTGAGGGCAGGAACTGTCTTTTGCCTCTTTTTGTAGTGCTTAGCACATGCCCAGCACCTAGTAGGTGCTTAATAAATGTTTATTGATTAGCATATGATTTCTTTATATATTTATGTCCTAAGTAGAACATAAGCTCTTTGAGGTCAGCAACTGTTTTTCCTTTTGACTAGTTTCTCCAGCACAGTCCTATAATTAGTAAGAAATTAGTAAGAAATGCTTGTTGAATTTAATTAGCATATATTGTCTAATTAATCTCTACAACATTCCTATAATGTAGGTGTTATCATCTCTATCTTCTACATAATTATAATAACTTGTATTTATATAGCATCTTAACATTTATAAGCTCCTTGCTTGTAAGTTGAGAACAACATGAGATCTAGGTAGTGAAAGTATTTTATTATCCCTATTTTACAGATGAATAAACTTGGGCTGAGAGGAAAATTAATTTAGTCATTTAATTAATCTGAGATTCAAACCCAGGTCTTTTGATTCTACATCCAGCACTCCTTACACTGCACCGTGAGGCACTCTCAGTGACTGTGCCTATATCATAAGCAACATTGCCTATACTTTGGGTTTGATCAAAACACTATCTGTCTCCCAAATATCTACAGCACCAGTCAGCTGTAGTGCCTGAAATTTCTACATGCTCACTCCCTTGAATTAAGATATTTGTCTTCAAAAAAGTCCCTATTAAAATACAGATGTCTTATTTGGAGGGCAAATATATAAAACCATTATTATATTAGCTGAGATAATTTTTATTAGCTCCTTAACAGAAGACAAGACTTTTAAAGAATGGGACACAGTAAAAGCAAATTTTAATGGAGACTGATGGAAAATGGAAGTAGAAAAGGTCATGGGCATGGAATATTCCCCTAGAAGGGCTGGCCTAAGAATTCCTCCTTAGGACCTCAGTGGAGGACTTGAAAAAGGAGAGGGAGAAAAAAAGTGTTAAAAGGAAAGTTGGAGGAGCTACTCAAAATAAATTTATTTTTTAATTAGTTTAGTCCAAATTTTGGAAGGACAGGAGGCAGGGAGATGGCTCAGAGGATAGAGCACTGGGCTCAGTCAGGAAGACCTGAGTTCAAATCTGGCTTCAGACATTCCCTAACTGTGTGACTCAAGTCATTTAATCATTGTTTGTCTTCACCAATTGGAGAAGGAAATGGCAAACCACTCCAGTATCTTTGCCAAGAAAACCTCATATGGGGTCATGAAGAGTTGGACACGAGTGAACTACAATTTTGGGGTACTTGAAGGGTCAGGGCTCTGCTGAAGCCTTTATTGTTCATAGAATCATAGATTTAGAGTTGAAAGGGACGTTAGAGGTCATTGAGTCTAACCTAATTTTACAGATGAAGAGGTCAAGTAACTTGCCTAGAATCACACAGCTAGTACCTGTTAGGACATGAACTTGGGTCTTCCTGACTCCATACCTACTGCTGAGGCAGGGGATATGTGAGAGTTTCTGTGAGAACCTAAAGCAAGATGAAACCAAGAGGCTAGGCAGAGTGAGCAAAGAGCTTTGGAGGTAGCCAAAAATGTCAAATCCAAGGGAAGAGGCAGGAATAGAAACAAAATGTGAACTAAGTTAATTGGAATGGGACACTGAAAGGAGCAGACTAAGCCAAAAGAGACAGATGAATGGAAAATTGGAACTGAGAAATCGGGGTCAAAAACACAGAGAAGCTGGATAAAAGAGCACAAAGCTAGGTCGCTGTGGAAACAGGTTGTTGAGTGACAAGGAATGCCTTTCCTTGACTGGGATCCTGGCAGATATTATGTGTTCATATTGGGAAGGCACCTCTGAGTACTGTCATAGTAGCATTAAAATGATTTTCTACACTCTTAAATAATTACTGATAGTTCTATTTTTCCTTGTCAGTTTGTTTACTCATTCTTCATTTACCTTGCTTCATCATTGTGTGGTCTCTCTAAACCCTCTGATCCATTCTTCTACTTTTAAAAAGCATCTCAACTCTCCTGGAACACTAGTATACTGTATAGCAGTGGTGTCAAGCTCAAATAGAAACAGAGGCCACTAAACTGTGCATAAGGATCACTTCAGGCTTCATATTGACTTAGAAAACCACATATTACATTATTTGTGTTCTATTGAATTTTTTTTTGTTTTGTTAAATATTTCCCAATTACATTTTAGTCTGGTTTAACTGCACTTGGGAGTATTGCTAGCTCAATGCCAATCTGACTCCATGTTTCTGCTATATGTTATGTTAGTATGACATAGTAGTATACAATAGTATTACTCCTGTATACAATAGTATTCATTTCAGTTTCAGTAAGCAGGTTTCCCTTTATAGTGATACACTTCTAATTTTGATACATTAAAAATTCAGTTCAGACATTTTGTTGTTGAAGCTTTTACAGAAGTTTTGCTTAAAATAATGGGTTCCATTAAGACAAAACATTTGAAAATCACCAACAAAGAAAATAGTGACCAGTAGTTTACTAACTCTCCTGAGGGTAGAATAAGAGAAAATTGACTCCTACAGAAACCTGTAGGATTAAACTATGAGGGACAATTCAGTTGAAAGAATACTGGATTCTGGAACCTTAGTTCAAATTCTGTGTGACTTTTTTTTGTGTGTGACTTTGGGCAAGTCACCTAACCTCTCTGATCCCCAGTTTTTTCAAATGTAGGCTACTGAACAAGAAAGGTCCTTTCCATCTCAAAATCTATGGTTCTGTGATTTCTAAACAGTCTAAATTGCTTAAAACTCTGGACTGGGTTGTGAAATCCCATTTGCTCCTTTAAACACAAACATTTCAGTATAAAAAGAAAACACTATTTGTATATTAAACTGTGAACTTCTGTTATGTACTGTTTTTTAAAGTGTATATTACATTTAACAAGATAGTAACAAAACTCCCTTGCTTATATATGCTCCCTTTGGAACTTCCTTCTGCTTCCTTCTGTGTATTTTTAAGGTTTCATTGATGCTTTTATTTTTCTTTCTTCTTTTTTAATATCACCATCACTACCTACCAACAATCCTCTCCTCCTCCCAATATGGTGGAAACCCTCCTTTATAATAATTAAGCATAGTCAAGAAAAACAATTCTGTTTATTGGCTATGCCTGGAAATGTTTATTTCATTTCTTCACCTCTTGTCCGTCATGTCTCTGTCAAGTGGTGAGAAGCATGCTTCATCATCAATCCTATGAAATCCTGATTGACCAACCAATCTAATCAATCAATGAATGGGCATTTCTTAAGCATTTACTAAGTAGACACTGTGCTAGGTTACACAAAGATAAAAGTGAAACAGTTCCTGCTTTCAAGGAGCTGATAGTTTGAAGGGGGGGGGGTGTTGATAATGTTGTCATAAGAGAATTTCTGGCTTAATTTTATTACTGTCATTTACTTAAGATGTGGACACTGTGTAATTAGCTAGAGTCTGCAAAATCAAACATCAACTATAGCCTGGTGTTAACTGAGTAGTTCCTGCTCTACTTGTCAGCAAATTTAAGCTTAAGATATCAGCTATGGGTTTGGTGTTAACTGACTAGTTTTCTGTTTTACTCAATATAGATCTCTTTCTGCTCTCTATTCTTTAGTCTGTAAATCATTATCTTCCTTTATTTGCTCTTTGAAATTCCACTGTACCCATCCTGTTTATGTAGCCAAAAGCTATATAACATAGCTTAAAACTGATGTTCAAGACTCACTGATTTTTTTTGTATTCAGTGATGCTTGTACTCTGACTCTAATAAACTGGTTTTTCCCTATCTCTGCATCATTGATTGTATGATTGTTAGCAGTACCTATCAATGAAAACCTTGAACAATTTCTGTCACAATGTGCATATGAGAGTATATACAGAATACATTCAAAATGAATTCCTCTTAGAGGGAGAGTAATAGCAATTGATAGGGGAGAGGGAAGGATAAAGAAAGACCTCCTGTAAAAGGAAATGCTTGAGTTGAGCTTAGAAGGAAACCAAGGAGTGGCTCAGTTCTGAAGTTTTTGGGGGTTTTTTTAAGTTGTTTTGCATTATATCATTATGGTCATTGTTTAAACTATTCTCCCAAGATTTTAAAAACAAGGGTTAGCGTTTCACCTACCTGTAATGGTTCAGTGTCATGTCTCAGCAAATGTTTTTGATAGTGTTTTCTCACATATTAGTTTGGGGTAGAGACTGAGGGATGTGCTGGAGTCAGTTTCAATTCACTCAAAGGGGCCAATAATTAAATTTTCAGTGTGAGCATTTGTACCTTAAAAATCAGCAAACACTAGTCATCCGAAAATCATACACTAGAAATCAGAGCTTGGTTTGTTGTTTTGTTGATTTCTAGACTTAAGAAAGTGATGGAGAAAATTTTAATAATGTAAGTTAAGCTTAAAAGTGGGTACATTTTGTTTTTACAGAGAAATGGTCATTAAACATTTACCAACACTCTCCTGGATGGATTAAAAAAGCTGTAGATGAGAGATGAACAGGGAAGGAAGACTATGAGCATTTGTGCAGGCAGTGGTGGATACTTGTTGAGGAAGTCATCTTTCATAGAAACCAGTCAATGCCCTCATATTGCTCCTTTACTGTTCAAGAAACCAAACTGTAGGTGTTTCCTTCTTGTCCATCTCCCATAAAAAGTACCCCATTCTGTGTTAGGAATCAAGAAGTAAGCTAATAAAAGATATTATTATCCCTCCCTGGAAATATTTGCATTTTAATTATTCTAATACACCAATCCTTGCTTAACTGTTGGTGATTGCTAATGGGTTAATTTCATCCTTATACCAGTTCATGTGTCCATTTTAAATAGCTGCTCTTAGTAGCTATTTAACCTTAACCAAAAGAAGAAATTTTAGTGATGAGGTCCTAGGGCATTCTATTAGGGAGATATTTTGACCTGTGGGGGCACTTCAAAATCTGCAAATCATACACTAGGGTCAGAGGTTGAAAATTGGAAGGACTTGTCCAACCCCTCCTTTTACAACTGAGGAACCTAAGGCCTGGAGAGGATAAATGATTTGTCCAAGGTCACACAGGTAGTAAACATTAGAGGTGGGGTTTAAAATCAGTCCTTTGAGTTCAGAGTCTATACTCTTTTTTTTTTCTACAGTACCACAGTACCTCTAGGAACTAAAGCTTTGAGCAGGGATTGGAGAATTAATGGCTATAGATGGGGAGGATGAGAGCTCTATAATCAGCTTGTTGGCCTTAGATGGCAGCAAGGGGGCCTCTCCCACTATCCTGTAACAAGCTATTGGTCCATGGATTAGATGAGAATATCACCAAGAGAAGTCAGGAAACGTTGACTAGATATACCCAAGCTTCAATCCTTTAAATCTGCTTTAAATTCTACTTTTTCATAGTTATACTTTTCTCTCCATAACATATGCTCTGATATGGTATCATAGAGACACTGTGAGATATTTATTTTGGGTCTTTTCACTTCACTGTATTGCTAATTTCAGTATTTGTAAAAAGCAATGGGAAATAACTAGTTGGATTCATTACAGGTTGTTTTAGTTTGTCATTTGATATAGGTATTTAAATTTCCTTTCAATTACCAAGATGGCAGTAATCATAAACATCTTCTTGTCCCAAAAGATGTTATCTTTTACAAATTTTCTCAAAAGAGAGTGAGTTACATTATGCAATACTAAAGAAATGCTGCTAAGCAATACATATTTCATATCACTCCTGAATGTGGTCAGATATAAATAGCAGCACAGACGTTTAAGAGCTATTCTCACTGGAAAAAAAAAAGTAATTAATTGGTGTTATACACAAAGGACTTCTCTCTTGCTCACTTTTATTTTATTTTTTTTTGTAAGTGCTACAGTTTTAATTACAAGTAATTGTTCTCCAAATCAGGCTGCTCATATGTTCTATGTTCTATGTTCTAGAGAGTGATTCTACATCAATACACTAATCTATCACTTTCATTATTTTAGTCATCTGGGTGTGTAAATCAAAGTTCTGTTTTTTAATTCAGCAGAAAAAATGGACAAATCTCACTGTCACTTTCCTTCAAAGTATGCCTTTTTAAGGCACAATCTGGGTGATGTAAATTTCCACTAATTTGTTTTTATAGTAGAAGAAGACATCAATACCTTGTTTTTTCTTTTGCTGACTCATAGGTAAATACAAGTAGCAGCATTGGTCCATGGAGGTGGGTGTGTTGCTTGTTAATAAGGTATGCAACTGAGAGTCCCCAATAAAACTGCCTTTCCTGACTCATCATAAATAGCTGACACTTGCATAAATTCTCCAATGGATATCTATTAGATGATTATTAGACACCTATCTCTTGCCTTATTGAGAAATGGTAGATTTCTTTCCTTCCAAAGTTAAACATAAGAGCTGTCACCTGGATCACTAAACAGCAATTCGCTATTTACTTTCAACAGGGCCTTCACATAGCTGACTGCATTTCAAAATTCAAACTCAAAAGCCTTCCCAGGATATCTGATGGGAATACATTAGATACACCTGTCCTTGTGGGTGACACCAGTATTTTGTTGTCTGATCTTTTATGCATGCATGAAGAAATTCTTTGTTTCTAGAATAAAGCAAAGTTTCCTTGAATACAAGACAAATGATAATACCCTTTGTTTCCTTTCTGACTTTCTTGGTGTTATAGCCGAACTCCTGGGCCAGGCAGTCTGAAATAGAAATGAAATTCAGCAGCCTATCTGTATTTAGTTTAAAAAAACGAAAAGAAAAGAAAAGAAATAAAGTGATACCTTTGGTAAACATTGGTTAAATAATCCTCTTGGAATAAAAACTCTTCAATTAAGCTCAGGACTACATTATCTGGTGACAAGCTATGCTGTTATCCATTTCAAAACCTATTTAAAGGAAGATAGAAACATTGAGCAAAATTTACATTTAAAACTACCCATTTTTCTTTGTTAATTCTTTTTTTTATTAGGCTTTCTTATTAAATGTACACACTATAGAGATGAACAGTACCAGCATACAAACTACTTTAAGGACTCTATCTTGTCATTCTTTCACAGGTGAAATTCTCATTAAAGTCAGTGAGAGTTTTGCCTAGGCAAAGGCTTCCCAGTCAGAAGCGTTTATTGCGTGTCTGCTGTGTGCAAAGGAATACAAAAGATTCATGATATAGTCCCCACCCCAAAGAATGTATGATCTGGAGAGGAAGAGAGAGAGAAAAAACCGGAGAGAATAACAAACAAGGGAAAAAATATTTTCAAAGCAATGTGTCAGTAATAGGAATTATTCTTTGGGTGTCATTGGCAGGTAAAGAAACTCTACCATCACAGGTTAACACCTTCTCTAAAATTTATAGCTTTAGATGGTTACTAGATTAATTGATTTGCCTAGGGTCTCAAGCCACTCTAGATCAGAAGCAAGGCTTGAAACCAGGTTCTGCCTGGCTTCAAATCCAGTTGTCTACACAGTATGCCAAGTTGATCCTCTGTGTTGATAATAATAGCTAACATTTACTTGGTACTTGATTTACATCAACCTTGTATATGCCAGGCCCTATGAAGTGCTAGGGAGGCAAAGAACAAGCAAAAAACAGTTCCTACTTTCAAAGAGCTAACAGCCTAAAGGAGATATTATTATCCTGAAGTAACTGAAATTCTGTAATATGCCAACAATAACGTAATTATGAAGTATGGCAAGCAGGACCTTGAGCCAGGTCTTCTGATCCCAAATATAGTGCTTCTACCACAACAGCATGGAGTATCTACCAAGAAGTGGGAAGTAGCATGGAAAAAAATAATCCTGAGAACCAGAGTACAAAAGGTGCTATAAATTCAGAAAGGAGAGGTAGGATTAATTTTTGAAAGGTTTCTAAAGGAAGTAAATTTGGAAAAAAAGTTTTTGAAAGAAATGGTACGGAACAGAGGAAAGGAAATCATAGATATTAGAGCAGAAGAAACCTTGGAGGTCATCTAGTCCAATACTTTTGTTTTACATATGAGGAAACTGATGCCCAGAGAAGTATAATTGTTTTACCAACGTCACATAGCTAGCTAATAAACAGCATTGGAGCTGGGATTTGAACCTAGATCCTCTGACTCTAAGTCTAGGAATCTTTTTTTTTTGAGGCAACAGAGACTAAGTGACTTGCCCAAGGTCACACAGCTAGTAAGTGTGTGAGCCCCAATTTGAACTCAGGTCCTCATGACTCCAGAGCCTGCGGAGAGCACCTATGCCACCTAGCTACCCCAGTCCAGAACTCTTTATACCATACTAGGATGTGTTCCTAGATTCAGAGTCAGAGTACCTGGGTACAAATTCTACCTCTGCCTCTTCTACCTGTGTGACATGGGGCATGTCACTTACCTTCTCTGACCTTCATCTATAAAATGGACTAACATCTTTTAAAGTACCTTCCAGCTCTAAATCTATGATCTCATAATTAAAGATTGTCCAACAAAACTCTGGGTGGGTAAAGTGTCGTATGCAAAGTACTAGAGACTTGCACACAGGAATGTACAACTAACGTGCAAATGGAAACAGCTAGGGTAGGAAGGCATATCACTCAGTCTGTTTAGTAATGAAAAGTACTGAGAAATGAGTGAGGTTGTTGAGATTCAGGGGCCATGGAAGTGGCTCAATTGAGAAGAGCAAGTACTTGAGGGTTTTCAAGGCCGAGTGGAATTGCTTAGTTAAGGCAATAGGGCATCACTAAGGGTTCCATTACTGCTATTGCCATATTCTTACTTCTAATCCTGAGTTAATATACCATGGAGTCACACAGGTACTATTATAAGTAAGATCTGACATTGAAATGTATCACTCCATCCTTTGTCATCTATGAGATGCTAAAGCAAGTCAACCTAATGAGGAAAATGAAGTATTAAGCTGGTTATTTCTAATTGTATTGCAGACAAAAGCAATTGTTTACATTTTTCTCATAATCAAAAAGTTGGAATTGACTTTAGAGGCTATGGCATCCAACCCATCCCTAACCAATAACACTCTCTACAAAAGCCATGGCAAAGTAAATGGTCATTTGTCAATCATATACTTTCCTTGTAGACTTCTGGTAAGTGAGGAACCAAACTTTAAAGACTGCCCATTCCACATTTGGGTAACTCTAATTGATAGGAGGTTTTCCTTTATATGAAGCCTACATGTACCTCTCTAATTTCACTTTTCAGCCACTTTGTTAGTGCTATGTAGACAAACCCTAAGATCCTAGAAATTCCTGATTGGTCCTACCATAAGGTATGTATGTGATAGAATGTGAAGCAGAAATTTGAGCTCTCTGCCTCTTTCAGCAGTAGCCCTATTTTACTTTAGTGACATAGAAAATATACATTGAATCACATCAGAAAGGAGTCACAGTTAAATGCCCAGCTGGTAATCTCTCTTGCACCCCCACTTTCCCCCCTCTGAAAATTACCAAGACTATACTTTGCATGTATTTTGTTTCTATTTATATGTGTACATATTGTCCTCTGCCCCCCTCCACCTCATTAGAATATAAGATCTTTGAAGGTAGGCACTGTCTTGTTTTTTGTATCCCCAAGACCTAGCATGTGCTATTTATTTTATTTATTGATTGATTGATTCTTTCAAAACTCTCTGTCTCTGTCTCTCTCTCTCCCTCTCTCATTTGTCTTGTAATCTCCATTCTCCTTGTAGGTAGTGCACATCTTTTTCATCATGGTCACAGCTGACATTTATATAGTGCTGTAAGGTTTGCAAGCTCTTTTATGGACCTTATTTCATTTGATCCTCACAACAAACCTGTGAAGTAGGTACTGTCTCAAGCTCTAGTACTTTAAATCACTTCAAATCTAGTGCAATTGATATATAGGTACAATGGCCTAAGACTTGGTGTATCCAATGAATCAACAATCAATAAGCATTTCTTAAGTGCCTGTTATGGCTGGGTCTTCCTATCTTGTCCAGGCTAGAAGCACAAACCAGCAATTTATGCGCCAAAACCCAAAACTGATCAGCATGGAAGCTTTGACTTGCTCCATTTTTCTGACCTGGACCAGTTTGCCTGTCCTCGGGTAGCCCAGTAGCCTTCTGCTCCTGGCGGCTATCCATATTTGATACCAGACTTCATGTAGATACCTGATCTGCTTTAGCCTCACTACAACTCAGAATACTCAAGCTCAAGCAAACCATTAGCATCAGCCTCCCCTCCCTTCCCATTCCACCCCTACTGCCCCCTAGCAGCAGGGATTATAGGCATGAGCTACCATGCCTGGCAAACATTTATTTTTTAGATTCAAACTATGTAGGAAACTCCCAGTGACAGAACTTCCTTCACCAATTCAGCTTGGCATCTTCTTTGCAGCTTATTGACTTAGAGAGTAACCTGAGGGCACTGAGAACTTAGACATCTTGTCCAGAGTCACATAGACAGTATTCAACCCCAATCTTCTTGAATCCATATCCAGCTCTTAAGTCACTATGCCATGTTGTCTCTTACACAGCTCATATTGGACCCTTAAGAAGTACTTATTGGAGTCAGGAGGACCTGAGTTCAAATCCGGCCTCAGACATTTGACACTTACTAGCTGTGTGACCCAGGGCAAGCCACTTAACCCCATTGCCTAGCCAAAAATAAAAAAAAAAAGAAATACTTATTGGTTATTGATTGATTGAATAGACCAAATAGTAGGCCATTGTATATGTGTATCAAATGCACTAGATTTAAATTGCATATGCATAATTTAAAGTACTAGGGCTGAAGCAGTAGCTACTTTACTGGGTTGTTGTGAGGTTAACAAAATAGATTAAATGACTGGCCACTGGGCCACACAGGTAGTAAACTCTGGAGCTGGATTTGAACTAAGCTTTTTCTACTTTTTCCATTGTATTCCCATTGTTGAGTGCAACATCAACACATTTTAAAAAGGGCTTTTAAAAAATACCAAGTCCCAAGTTTTCTCAGATGATGACTTTAGCTAAACAAAATTACCTAAGGAAGAAAAAAAATCTTCCTACAACTTCAGACAGATAGAATACAGAAACTTTCTAAAATATATGAGAAATGTTGTGCATTTTTAAAAAATTAAGTTAGTTAGAAATGTAAGAATATTACTGACATGACAGATTTTAAGTAATGTGGAAGTTTTAGAAAGTGAAGACCATCCAAGTAGATCTTACATAGCTCTCCAGGAGTCAACAATTACATTTTATAGGTATTTTAAAAGGCATATATATATATAAAACACCCTACTTGCCATTTGAATCTGGAAGGCTATGGAAATATTTATACATATTGTAGTAAAAAAAAATTGGTACTGCTTAAAGCACAAGAAAATCAATGTTCATACTATACTGAAAGCAAAAAAGTACCTAGGTGGCTCCATGAATCTCTATTCTAGACCAGGAGTCAGGAAAACTTGAGTTCAAATCCACTCTCAGATGTTTACTAGCTGTGTGACCCTGGGCAAATCATTTAACTTGTGCCTCAGTTTTGTCAACTGTAAAATGGTGATAATAATAGCATCTATCTCCCAGGGTTTTTCATGAGGATCAAATGAGATATTATTTGTAAAGTGCTTAGCGCAGTCCCTGACACATTGCTTAATGAATACTTGTTTCCCCACTTCTTGAACTCCTCATAGACCAACATTGTTCATCGTTCATTTTTAAGAGGGCCAATGACATCACGGTTTATGTCTTGACTCACCTGTAAATTGGATTTAAGTGAAGCAGAGTTGCACAAAGTCATCAGCCTCACTCTCTCTTCCAGAGTCATGGAAGTCCGTTAGCAAGACAAAAGTCAGGACAAGTGGAAATGGTCCAGAATGCAGTGGATGCCCTTGACGTCTTCCATGTCTGACCAAGCTCTAAGCGCTCAACAGCTCATACTTCAGTCACCTTCATGACTGTCAAAACAAGTTGTTCTCATCTACCAATTCCCCAGGGAGAGCCTTCACATGCTTGAGGGAGACATTCCCCTACCTCACTGAAAGGTTTAAGGGCTTTTGGTTACCCCCAACCTGATTTAGCCTGTCTGCCAAGATAGTTTTACTGGCCTGTGGTTACTGCACATACTACAGCTTCTTGGAGCCACAGGTAAGAGTTGGGTGAAGGTGAACACCAAAAGTGGATGATCAGCCCTGAAAAGGGCTCAGCAAGCCCTCACACCAGAGGTGCTAGTTCTCCCTGAATACCCCATACACCCCCATAGACCAATAGTGTGTTGATAAATGTTCAACAATCAGCTCTCTGAAAAAATATGTACACAACACACTTTTATATTTAACCTGCATTATTAACATTTTTCCATCACTTTCTTAAGTCTAGACAATCAACAAAACAACCAATCAGTCCTTGATTTGTAGCATGTGCTTATTTCCGAGATGTTAATGCTCTCATTGAAAATTTTACATGTGCATGTGTGTGTATATGTGTGTGTGTGTGTGTATCTTAGAAATAATCTCATCCAAACATTTCATTTTACAAATGAAGAAACTGTGTCTCAAAGATAGTAAGTAGCAGAGCCAAGACTCTGACCTAAGACATTTTGCTCCAAATCTAGCATTCTTTCCTCTGTACCATATCCTTGCTACCCGTTGCAAAGCTCAAATGCTTTCAGTCCAGTACTGCTTATACTAGGTAATGGAAACTTTTATTCTTCTGAAACAAAAAGAAATAATTAAAAAAAAAAACATAACTCCTAGAATTGCTTAAAGGTTAGAGTAGGGAAGACAACAGTATTTAAAGCATAAAAGTGCCTCTTTCCTTTTCAGAAAACCAGTCATCCCATGTAATAAGACTGGGATTAGAAATTCTAAAAGATTTGACTTCCATTGTTTCCTAGGCAAAGGCTAGTGGATATATCACTTTCAAACAGTGGTATGACAGTGCAGATCTGGTCTCCAGGAAGAAAAGAAATTGTCCATTTTCATATCATAGACTCATAGATTGAGAATTAGAGGGGACCTCAGAGGCTATATCATTGAACTAGTGAAGTGTTGTGTTGAAGAAGTCTTTCTTCGGATATATTCATCTGCTTGATTTTACTATCACCGTCATCATGAGTTAATCAATTGAACATATTTATTGAGCAAATGTAAAAGGTACTGCTCTAGAGACTGTGAGGGATACAAAAAAAGACCCTGCCCTCATGGGCAATCTAGTTAAATTGACTAGATAAAGTCTACATGAAGACTGCAATATCACTAGGCAATAAATGACACATTTCAAATGAGTACTGGAGACAATTTATATTATTGGAGGAGGAATAAATGATTTCAGACTGAAGTGGTTAGGGGATGTACGAGTTGTAAAATTGATAGGATACAATCCTTGAAGAATAAATATTGTTTTGGAGAGGAGGTTGGGTGAGGGCATTCTAGGTA
Organism: Vombatus ursinus; assembly: GCF_900497805.2. Lineage (NCBI taxonomy): Eukaryota > Metazoa > Chordata > Mammalia > Diprotodontia > Vombatidae > Vombatus > Vombatus ursinus. The sequence continues at coordinate 21,367,597 of NW_020954559.1, read as the reverse complement.
AGTTGAACAAAGACTTAGAACAATGAAAAATATGTCTTGGGAAGCAGTGGATTCACATAGGAAAATAGCTGGAAAGGTATGTTGAGGCCAGATTATAGACAGCTTTGGATTATATGCTATGAAGTTTAGACTTCTTTCTGCAAATGTTGGAGGGCATCAAAGGTTTTTAAGCTGGGTTATGATATGATAAAAGAAGTATTTAGAAATCTTAATTTGGTACCCATATAAAGGATGGGTGAGAGAGCTTGGAGGTAAAGAAACCAATTGACTATAAAGCTATTGGCAGTATAAGCATGAATCATTTGGACTGAGAGTTTGGTAATGATGATAGAGAAAAATGCAGAGTCATTTCAAGGGAATAGATGACAGGGATTGGTGACTGTCCTCTTCTGAAAGTTTGGAGAAAAATATATAGGGAGAAGTCAAAATTCCTCCAATGTTTTGAACTGGATAGCTAGTAAATATCCACACTCTCTCCCACTAAGGAGCATCACTAGCTCTGGGAAGAGAGGACTCAGATTTTTCTTGTATTCTCTGGTTCATTTTTTGTTGTTGTTAAGTCATATCCAGTTCTTTGTGACTCCATTTTGGGGTTTTCTTGGCAAAGGTACTGGAGTGGTTTGCCATTTCCTTCTCCAGTTCATTTTACAGATGAGGAACTGAGGCAAACAGGGTTAAGTGACTTGCCCAGGGTCACACAGTTAGTGTCTGAGGCCATATTTGAACCCATGATGTTGAATCTTCCTGATTTCAGTGCTTTACCCACTACACTACTTAGTTGCTCTGGTTTTTTAGGACTCCACCAAAGTACTCTGAAGAAAACCACTTAAAGCTAATGCCTAAGGTCTCCTCAGAAGGGATTATCAAGGTATTCAGTGTTTGATGATCAGGCGTAGTATACCTATTTGGTTTTCTCTACAACAAATGAAATACTTAAAACACAGAAGACTAATAAGTGCTCCTTGGCTCTGCATTGTCCAAACAACTCCCTCAAAATCCTTATCTTCTGGTAGAGCAGGCCATGACTTATGCTTTCCCCAGTGGTCATTTTCTTTTTTCCTGAGAAGCATTGCAGTAGCTGAAAGAAGCATCTCCCCCTTCCAGTTGCCTAGACCTTTCAATTATTCTGGAACCTCTTGAGTCTACAAGGTAGCCACTATGGTTGGAAAAATCCATCTTATTATTGCTGGTTGTTCATCTGTGATTGTGGAAAGAAGCAAAGCAGGAGAGGCAATCCGTGTCATGTGATCCAGTATCAGCCTCATGCTGTCATGAGCCAGCAACCTGTTGAAGTTGGAGTGGGGGGTTGAAGTAAGTATTCCCTCCCTTATGAGAAGTCATGGCTTCAGGATTTCAGCAAATAGGAAGAGACAACTAAAGGGTGGAGTCATTCCTTTTATGATTTACTCTGGGCTACTCTTTCTGGCTCAGTAGTACATCCTCTTTTATGCATTTTCCCCTGGCACCCCCCCCCCCATTCAAGCTTCTTTATCAAGAGGCCAAAATATGTCTCACTGGAAGTATCAATGGCACAAGTTCAGTATTATGTATACTCCATAGGATAAGCTTAAATTCAACCCATTCCCACAACAAAAAATAATGAAGTTAGGGAATGGTGATGACTGGTTTGAGGGAAAAGATAATAAATGAAGTTGAATTTGAGACAGTGGTGGTACATCCAAGTGGAACTGTCCAACTGGCAGCTGGAGATAAAGAACTCTGGAGAGAGGTTATTGCCAGGGATGTAGATTTGGGAGTTATTAGCACAGAGCAAGTATTGAGTGAGAATTATTTCTGAAAGAAAATGCAGAGAGAGAGAGAAACAGAGAGAGAGAGAGAATAGCAAGGGACTTCAGGATTGAGCTCTGGGGAATGTTCAGTTATGGGATGAGAGGAAAGAAAGACTGTTAGAAATATAGGTGAGCATCCAGAATAGCGTAGTGTCATGGAAGCCAAGAGAGGAAAGAATTTCAATAACAGAGGAGTCCAAACTATCAAATACTATCTTGAGATGATGAATAATGTCAACTGGAAGAAGGGCATTCAATTCGACAATTAGGGGCAGCTAGGTGGCGCAGTGGATAGAGCACCAGCCCTGGAGCCAGGAGGACCTGAGTTCAAATCCGGCCTCAGATACATAATACTTCCTAGCTGTGTAACTCTGGGCAAGTCACTTAATCCGAATTGCCTCACCAAAAAAAAAAAAAAGAATACTATAATTTGGCAATTAGAGGCTCATTGTACTCAAGAGTGTGATTACAGTGGAGTTGTGGGAGCAAAAGCCAGATGACAGTGAGTTAGACAAAGAATGAGTATTGAGCAAATGGAGGAAGCCAGTATAGACACTAGTCTTTCAAGAAATTTAGCAGTGAAAAGAAGGAATGGGAAGTAAAATGGGAGCTAGAAGAAGGAAACAAATCAAGTGTAGGTTTTGTGTTTTGTTTTGTTTTCAAGATAGAGGAGACACATTTAGAAAAGAAACCAGTGGAGAGGGAAAGATTAAAAATGCTGTAGACCAAGTACTAAGAGGTCAAGGAAGTAGAAAAGAATGGGATTAAGAACACATGTAGAAATGTTAGCCTAAATAGTTGAAAAGGAGGGAAGATGAAGGAACTCACAAATTCTTTCTCCTCCCCAGCAAAGTAGGAAATGAGGATATGTCCAAAGCCATCTGTGGGGTGCAGTGGAGGAGACCCCAGAGGAGGATATCAGTCATTCAAGAAGAGTAAAAATGTTTGGAGAAATATCAGCAAGCTTTTGCTGAACACTCACAAGATGCACACCAGTCCCACAAAGGACATAATGCAGCTACATCTCGTCAAAGTTTGATCCTTTTATCATTGGAGAAAACCCCTTGCACAAAGTTATGTGACTAATCCCCTCTCTGGCTGGAACTAGAACAACTGAGATGTAATTATAATGTATATATGCTAATGCATACATTAATGTTTACTCTGAGAGGACAATAAAATCAGGAAATTGCAGACTGAACTTTCTGGCTTATTTGATGATAGGAACTAAGAAGTTCCCAGAGTAGAGGCTATGAATTTAGTAGCTGTTATCATGCTAGTGTGCAGCAAAGAGAATGGAAGAAGAGGAGAGATGTGACAGGTGAAGTGGAAGCTTTTTTAAAAAAAAAAGGAATCTCAGAAAACATGAGAAAGCTAGAGGCCCACTGGTGGTAAGACACAGCAAGGGAAAGAAAAAGATTTCACTGGGCTGATTCAGTCACTGAGGAGAGCAAACTTGTCACCTGGTAGCTTCCTATTTTAACTAATTATTTTTATTAGCTAAGCTTTAAGTTAAGATGTTCTCCCTGTTGGAGTACAAATACTTGAAAGGCCCTTTAATATTTCAGTGTTCTGGAGAAAGCCCCAGTCACCTCAAGTCAAGTTAACAAGCATTCATTAACCACTTATGATATGCCAGGCACTGTGCTAAGCACTGGGTATACAAATACAAGCAAAAAAGAAAAATATCCCCTGCCCTCAAAAAACTTCTAATGAGGAAAGTAAGACATGAAAAACAACTGAAAAGATGGAATGTGGGGAAAATAACTGCATGGGGCATGACAGAGAAAGAAGTCCAAAGAGTCAGGAACAGAGCTGAATGAAGAATGAAGAAGAGTGAAAGATGGCTAGCTTGAGCCTAACCTCAAAATGGAGGTTTCAGGAGAATCTTATCAATGTGAGAGAGGGGTGTTAGGGGCAGAAGGAATCTCCAAGGCAAGAAGGCAGCTGAGGTGTGGTGGCAAAGTCTCTACTCAGAAGTAGAGACCAGGGGCAGCTAAGTGGGTCGGTGGATAGAGCACTGGCCGTGGAGTCAGGAGGACCTGAGTTCAAATCCATCATCAGACACATGGTACTCACTAGCTGTGTGACCCTGGGCAAGTCACTTAACCCCATTGCCTAGCAAAAAAAAAAAAAAAAAAACCAGAAGTAGAGACCAAAGAGGAATGAAGGATAGTTGCACTAGGCCTTCCCTCAAAATGGAGGTTCTGGAAGCATCTTACCAATAGGAGAAGATGATCTGAGAGATCTCTCAGGGTAAGAAGGCCGTAGAGACAGGGAAATTTAAGGATAAAAATAGCTCACCCAGGACTGAGAAAGGCTCTAGAGTGAAGACAAGCCTGGGATTATTTCTGTGACTGGAGCAAAATCCAGAGAATTTGAGTTATGGCTAGGCAGCTCTGTAGCAAAATGGATAGAGTACCAGGCCTAGAGTCAGGAAGACATCTTCCTGAGTTCAAATCTGACCTCAGACATTTACTAGCTGTATGAACCTCGGCAAATCACTTAACCCTGTTTGCCTCAATTTCCTCATCTGTAAAATGAAAAGGAAATGGCAAACCACTCTAGTATCTTTGCCAAGAAAACCCCAACATGGGGCACGAAGAGCTGGACCTGACTGAAAAACAACTCTATATAATCATATAGACAAAGCACTGATCATACCTGGGGTTTGCTTTCTTGGAAACCAAGAAAAGTGAGTGTTAGCTCTGCTTAGAGGATTGGGGTAGGAGGATCAATTGGAGATGATTGCTGGTATTAAACTGAGCCAGGTTATAATGAATAATGATACTATACTTGTAATTATTTTTTTTTTTAATATAGTCTGTGGTCAGTATCAAAACATTGTTTTTGGAATGGCTGCATTTGCAGTTAATGAGGACTGGAGGGACCGGGAAGGGTGTGACCAGAGAGGATACTGCAGGAGAAGTGAAGGGTCTCAGTTTTTGAAAGAGAATCACTTACTATTACCTTGGGGTATAGAAACAGGGAGTCATGTGGTATAAGTGCCTGAGAAACCCTATGTTGGACTTGGTTCAGGTAAGGGAGCCTGGTGCTGCTGGGGATTCATTTGGTCATTAAGTTCTTGCTTCGACCATATGAAGTGTATGTGTAAAGATATCCTTTCTTTACCTCCTCTCTGTTCATTTTATCTGTTAAAATTATTATGAACTCTAATCTCTCAGCAAGGAGGGGGAGGAAAAAATCAGGCAAGATAACTTTCCTGGATGTTTGTGGTTTCCTCCATCACTTTGACCTTTCTTAGTATAAGCTGATTCACAGGATGTGCTTAGTTTTTATTATCTCACTGGGACAATCATGCATGTTTATAGAGACATCTAGCCCTTTGTGGCATTTTTTTTTTTTTGCCATACTTTAACATTTTATCAATAGCATCTGGATAATCTTTGAGTTGTTGTCTGATGATAATTAAATCATTTTAAATTGTACCAGAACCCTATTTTCCTATCTGCACCATTTGGAACATATGTGAATGAATGGAACACCACTTGCCACTCATCAGAGCACCCCCCTCCCGCTAGCTCACACTCACTTTCTCTACATACACACACATACGCACACACACACACACTGTTTGAATCAGTGACTAAAACAGCTCAGAGCTTGGGTAAAGAACAATGCTGGGAATTATTGTGCAAGATCTTCCAGCTTCTGTGTTCTCATACCAGAGCCAAAATCGACCCAGTCGAGCAACTGCCATCCTATCCTCCGATCTTTGTCATGCAAATGGACTAGACAAGAAGGCCTTTAAGGACTTTTTTTCACTCATGATTTTTATTCATTTTCACCTTGGGTCTTCAGCAATATCTGGTAGAGAGTTTGAGCGAACCACTAATAATCCAAGAATGACCCATGTCTACCATGCTTTGCACACAGTAGGTTCTTAATGAATGTTTGGTGAACTGAATTAACAGAGCTGAATTGATTGGCATCCATTGTTAAAGTTTCTGAACACATTCGACACAGCTAAGACCACACCTTAACACAGGAGCAAGCCTATTTCCTAGCAATGGGCCTTTTTTTCCGCATGCTCTAATTGAGCAATAGGTATTAAAAAAAAAAATTAAAAGTTAGTCCTACAGTATCCCAAAGAGAAACCTCACCAAGAAGGATGGAGTGAGATGCCTGGCTGCCAGAGAAAGCTAGTCCCATAGTGAAGAAGGCCCAGTCTCCAGCCAATTAAAAAAAAAAAAGGTTTAAGAGCTTTTTTAAAGAAACAATTTAAACCCAGCTGTACTTATCAATCAGTTATTTGATTTTTCTTTGTTATGAGGAATTTGTAATCTACTTTAAATTTTGTTTGTTTGCTCCTGGCTTTCATCGATAGCAAGTTGTGCCTGAGGCTACTTCTCAGAATACTTCACTGGACTCTACTGACTTAAATTTCCAAATCTATGTGAGTAATTGCAATAATTTGAATCTCAATTTTTCCTCCTCCTCCTGCCCCTCCCTTGCAGGCAGATGGAAACATTAGAATTTCACAGAAATTTTTATAAAACTTTGGCAAATCCATATTCTATTAAAAAAAAACCAAGAAAGAAAATAATCATACATCTTAAGAAAAAAGAAGAGAGAAGCAAAGGAGTTAATCCCTTTTGCAAAATAAAATACAATTGGGGTTTTGTTTTTTCCAGTAGGTATAGTTAGACACAACCAGTTTCTAAAATGCTCAGAATATAGAATCTGCCCAATAGCAATAAGGCACAAATATATTGGTTATGTGCTCATGTAAATACATATCTTATTGTATGTTAATCCTTATTTTGGTAGAAAAAACATTTAACATCTTAGAAAGGGAACAATCTTGCACCAAAAAGTCTTTCTTTCATAGCTTTCAGATATTATATTATATATGCTTGTTTCATGATATTAACAGATATGATTTCATTATTAGAAAAAGAAATTCCCACAAAAGCTGACTATTGTTAATATGCTATGGAATATCATGGTTTTTTTTTTTCCTTCAAAAAGTATAGTTAATTTAATCATCATCTTTGGGCACTCCTTGAGCTATAGAACCAAAAATGTGTGTAAGAAAAATGTCTGGGCTTTGTTTTCTTAAATGGAATGTACATGCACATGTTAATTTTATAATGTATGCATATACCTACACATGTATGATCTTTATAAGTTTATTTAGCAAGAAACCAAATATGAAAGGGAAACAGATTTTTCAAATGGAGCTTTAATTGTCTTTCATGCATGTTCTACAGATCATTACTGACTGTTTACAGATCTTGCATGGAATGACTTTACACCAAAGGAGAGGGTAACATATCTTCATTGTTTATAAAAATGACAGCTCCTAATGGACCATATTAGCTTTAACACAAACTATTAAATCCCCTTCATTAAATTATTCTGTGTTCTATTTTGGAATCTCGTTAGCTCTGGGAAGTAGGTGCAAACTCCTAAGGAAACATGAGCACACATTGAGACTATTATAGATAATGTTTATTAAATAAGCCTCTGAGGATGTTTTTCTTGGGCTGCTCTCAAGCATTTTGAAAGAGTCATGTTCCATGTTTGAGGTCCCATGTTTCTTCCTCTTAAACTATGAGCAGCTGTAGCACATGACCTACTTCTGTAGAACCCTGTAATGATTTCCTTCCTTCAGTGGCTTCAGGAGTCCTTCTTCTGCCCTGTGAAAAAAGGGACAAATATTTTAATCCAAGCAAAATGGTAAAGCAGGGTTTGTTGGTTTCAGGGAAGAAACCCAATACAGCTACATCACTGAGTGTAGGCCTCAAATTGGAACCATCTGTGCTGCAGAAGCTCTCTGAGATCTTTGGGGAAGGCATGGATATTCTTGCCTAGGGCTGCAACTCATACACCTGCAGAAACGGCAGACATGTTAGCAGACTCACTCAGGAATGCAAGCTTTTTCACAGAGCAGAGAAGCAATGCCTTAGACTAGCAGAGGTTGGTATGAATTTTAGGTAACTACGCATCAGAGCCATTTTGAAGGTGACATGTAAATACTCATAATAATATTCTTAATAATCCAAGTGATCCTTTGGGAACATATTGTATTCAAGTTAAGCAGAAATATAACAGATCACTACCCAATACCACTTTTTGGTAAGCATAAGGAGGGTAGGATAGTCTAGTTTGACATTGAGAAAGAGCTGGGTTTTGGAGGGGGGAGGTTTGTCATAGAATATAAGATTGCATGAGTGGTGTAAGGTTGAATGTGTGTGTGCATTCTGGTATTCTTTTTATAAATGTCACTTTTTTTTCTCTCTCTAGGGCACTTAAAAATTGCTGGTTAGTTTTACTTTTAATTAAATGGAGGTATTTTTTAAATGGTTCCCACTAAGTAAACCAAAGAGGACCTACTGCAGAAAGGTTGTTAAAGACAAAGTGATCATTTAAATATCTACTATTACTATTGCAAATTGGGTCTACCTCTACGTGTGTGGGAGTTTGAATCAACTCTTTTCCAAATAATAATTACTAGAACCTTTTGCTTAATTATCAGGTCAAAGACTAGAAATCTTATCACTTAAATATTCTAATTAAAATCCACTCCAGAAAATAACATTATCTGGAAAGAAAATGGAAAATAAGGAGTAAATTGAAATGGTGTACATGTTGCTGGTGTTTAATAAAGTACTCTTCAAATGTTGGCATATTGAGAGATATGTCATTTTTTTAGTTTATCTTCAATGTTTTGCTTATATTTTAGAGCAAGGGTTCTTAGCCTGGGGTCTATGAATTTTTTTTAATATTTTGATAGCTGTATTTCAACATAATTGGTTTCCTTTGTAATCCTGTGTATTTTTTTTCCTATATTTACAAACATTATTCTGAGGTGTCCATAGGTATCACCAGACCGCCAGCGGGATTCATGACATGCAAAAAAAGGTTAAGAACCCCTGCTTTTAAAGTAAAAAAAGGTAATGATTCCAATATTGCTTTAGTAGAAATCCTAAATAATGTGACCACTACAGAAATCCTGAGAGTGGGAATTTCATGCAGATGTCAACACATAGGGTAAAGATGAATATGTTGAGCAAAAAGGCAATTGGGGGAATGGCACTGAGGGAAAATATTGAGGTGTTGTTGAAATATGAAGACCAATATGTTAGAGGGGTAAATTTACCCATTTAGTTTCTGGCTTATCACTAATGGTAACTAATCACAAGAGAAAAAGATCACATCCAATAGCTAGAGATGATCTATGTAGCATAAAATATACTTAATCTTCTGAAAGAAAATGTATTTCTTTTTTCCAGAAAAAAAGACGTTTAAATTTAACATCTAGATTCCTTCAATCTCCCCTCCCAACTTTACATTTTTGCTTTAAAATATTTTTATACTAATGTGTCAACAGAGCAAACTTATTAAATATTTTTCAGAGTATAAGAATATATATAAATATATATAAGTACATAATTATATCATATATATTATACATATATACATATACATATATATGTAACAAGGCTTCCAAACATATTTTAAAGACAGCTCTCTGATTGTGTTGCATCTCAGTGTTGGAAAGTTTCTCACATGCAGACTTTGTCACAACCCAACTGTGAAGAGTGAGGTAAAATTGTTTCAGTTGGACTCACTTCTTTTCAGATCCAAATTTATATGTGTGAATCCAAATTTTTAACCAAATCTTTGTTCTCTTTCTCTCAAGAAATTTTCACGCTCCTGCCCACGTAACCAGCTGCACGTAGCTAGCTCTTCCCACCCCACAAGCCTGACAGCCTCCACCTCTGTTTCGGCAACAGGATGAGACTTAATGAAGCTCAGCACACTTCCTACTAAGCTTCCTGTGGAAAACCAGTCATATGAGACTGGGAAATGCATTGCTACAATATGGTCTGGCTTCCTCAGCCAGGAGCCAACTGAAAATCAAGTTGATAACACAGCATGGGGGCAGGGTAGTAGTTTCTCAGTGCAGTTGAGGAACAATATATTGTTACCAAGAAACTAAAGCTGAGTCTTTTCCCTTCAAAAAGACAGGGTTTGTTGTCTCCATGTACCACTGAGAGAATCCCCATGAATAATGTCAATGGAACTCCATGTAAAGAGAGCCTAATCTATAATTCTGAATGAGTTAATAGAGTTCTGAAAAACACTCATGGCCTACCTTATGAGACAGAGAAATTTCTTTAGTCGTTCTTGATTGGCCTACCCCAGTGCTGATAGCAGCACTTGGCCATCTTTGTCCTAAAATTGAAATAATATATTTTTTTTAATAAAAAAAATTGTTGTATGCTTCTGAGATGCCAGTTTGTAGATCAGTATTAACAGCAGACAGGACTTGATTAATTGTTTAAATAATATTTGATAGAAAGGAGAACCTGATGGATGCAGCTATCATTTTGCTGCTTTCTATTGCTCAAAGACAACTTCGGTTGTTCAGAAGGATGTTGGGGAGTGGGCAATTTTAGCCTGATTCATGATTTGAGAAAGTACATCTCTTGATTGAGAGGGGGGAAAAAAAGATCTTGCCAAAATGGTCAGGAGGTGATGAAGACTGACTTCCCAGTCATTTGCTGCCAAACCTTAACTGCCTGAAGACTTACAGAAATGCTTGATTAAAACTAGAATAAAAATCTCCAGTTGCCTTCAGCAAACCACAGCACAAGGGTGGGAAAAACAGTGCCAGGTTGCAGTTTAAGTATAGTTACTTGGCACCTGCTGAAAGCACAGCTCCCTTCCTGTTTAATAATTAATTCAACTTTAAAGCCCCCAAGGATCTGGACTCAGCACCAGCTTCAGAAAGCATTACAGAAACAAAATGCTTCCAGAACTGGAAAAAGGAGAGAGAGAAAGTGAGAGAAAAAAGGGATAGGGGTGGGGGAGGAAAGGAAAGAGACAGACAGAGACAGAGAGAGAGAGAGAGAAAGAGAGAGAGAGAGAAACATTTCAAGAAATATCACACGGGTCAGGGAAGTGGGGGGAATGGAAATAGGAGGTGGAAAGAACCTGGAGATGGAGAAAGTTCCAATAATAAATATACAAAAAAGCAAAGTTATTCACGGCCACTGGCACCAAGACTGTATGCTGCATTGCAAGCCAGAAGTCATACATTTGGGGAAAAGGCTTTTACCCCTAGGCAAGTGGAGACCAAGAGAGTAATGTGCTCAGTCTCTGGAAAAGGAGAAATCCAGCCTTGCTGTTCATTAGTATCCCCTGCTCATTAGTCAAAGAATCACACTGGAAATAGCATCAAAGGTAGTCATCCCTTCCCACTAAAGCTTTCCTCCCTCTACCCCTCCACTCTTCTCCCCCCTCCATCCCCATTCTTCTCTTGCTGGGGAAAGTGTCAGAAAGATTCCCTGGAAGGGCCAAAAATAAGGAGAAATGGGGGAAACAGCACAAAGCTGAGAGGGAAAGGAAAGGTCTCTGAAGAGTACTGGATTTGTGCATTAAGAATGGCATATAAACCAAGAAGGTTGTTTAGGTCTGAATATGCCATCATTAAACAGTACCGAACATCTGAAGTCAGGCACATGCAAAGAGGAATTAAGTCACTGAATTGTGCTTTTTGGATTTACACGATAAATCTCGTGCTTTCTGCTAGTAAGGAACTGCAGGCAAATCAAGCACAAGAAGTAGCACATCATAGAGGCTCAAAACAGGTAGAAACCATTAACAGGAACATCAAACCCACTTTCCCTGCATAAGGAATGAAGAGTATCACCAGAACAAGATATATGTGTAACCGCCTTCAGCCACTTAACCTTATGCCTAAACTACATGGGCTATTATTTGATACTAGCAAGCCTATGAACATAAGTGCATTTTTAAGATATGGCATATAACATAAATTGATGGATTAATCAAATGAAGAAAAGAACTAGGTAATCCAATAAAAGATGACAACTATTTATACACTGATCTGTGTTTACTTTCTTCTTATTAGGATAAAGGAGAAGAAGCGTAAATTTCATACACACACACAACATCCCTCTTGGATATTATAAGGTATTTTGAATAACACCACTCATGATATTAAAATGTTGAGCTGAATGACTAATCATCCCAAGAATTTTTCCTAAGCCTTTAAAAAATGTTTTTTTCAGAACATAAAATATTTAAAAAGTAAAATGTTTTTCAAAATTAGTATAAATTATTAATGCTTTACTTGCATATCAAAATTTCCTTAAAGAAAATTTGATAGAATTATATGGTCTGTTTCCATATTTATTTTAATTGAATATGCTAAAATATTTTAACCCCTATTAAGATAATGGTGTTCTGTTTCCATCTTTTTTTCCTCACAATGCACAAGTTACCTTGAAATTATAAAAACTATTCATCTCTAATAATACTAATAAAGCTAACCCTGCATCAATACTTTAAAACTGTCCAATTAAAGTTTTGAAACTTAAAGACAATTTGGACAAATAGAGTTTCATATCAACATCCAATTTTCAAAGTTGGAAGAGTGACTTTCTTTGTCTATATGTGAAAATGGGGCAGTTAAGGTAGTGCAGTGGATAGAACACTGGACTTGGATTCAGCAAGACTCATCTTCTTGAGTTCAAATACAGCCTCAAAAACTTACTAGTTGTGTGACCCTGGATAAGACACTTAACCCTGTTTGCCTCAGTTCCTTATCTGTAAAGATGAGCTGGAGAAGGAAATGACAAACCACTCCTGTATTTTTGCCAAGAAAACCGCAAAATGGGGACACAGAGTCTGAAACAGCAGAGCAGCAACAACATATATGAAAATATTGGCATTTGGTGTTTTGCTTTATTTATTAAACTTCAGTATCAAACTTATATGACTGCCTTCTTAGTGTTAGTCTCATAGCAAGTTTCCTTGATCCTTGATGTAGCATAGCTTCGACTATTTGGGACCCCCCGATGCTAGTGTTAAAAGGAAACTATAATTTGGTCCTAAACTTGCCTTCACTCTGAAGCCTTCCCTGATTCCACTTGGCTTGGGTCACTGTATTCTCTCTTTCTTTCTCTGAAGACACATGAACTGATTGATACCAAGTGTGTTTCACTTTTGCCCTAAATAATTCATGTGTACCTTGGAATTGATTGGAAGTTGACACTTAAAGGGGTCCTTGCTATTTAAAGGACCCCTATGGAAAATCCTTTTGTAAAACCATAAATCCTTTGGTGATGAGAATAATCACCTACTAGTTTATGTATTTGTACCCATCTCCTAGACTTGTTATGAGTTTCAGACAAAATAATGTTTATAAAGCACTTTGCAAATTTTAAGTCACTATGTAAATGTCTAGGATCATAGAATCTTAGTCTGAGAGCTAAAAGGGCTTTAGAGTCCAACAAGTCCAATTCTCTCATTTTACAGGTGTAGAAACTGATACCCGGAGAGAGGTTAAATGGTTTGTCCATGGTCACACAGGGAGTAAGCAACAGAAGCAGGATTGTCATTATTAAAGTCATACTATCACAAGAGGTAGTATGGGGGTAGCACAAAGAGCACTGGACTAGGAGTTAGCACACATGGGTTCTAGGCCTTATTCCACCACTAACTTGCTGTGTAACCTTGGGCAAGTCATTTACACCCTCAGGTGTAAAGTGAGGGGGAAGAGTGGAACAGCTATTTTCAAATTCCCACTCAACCCAACATTCTGTGAGTATGGCAGAGTGACCGATTTGCACATATCCTCATCCACTAAATATTGACTAAATATCTATTATCCAATCTCATAATTAGTAACTGTTCAGATTGGTATGTCTACCACCAAGTCTAAGGGAAATAGGGGGTACATAATGTCAGTGTTAAGAACCCTATAAGCAACAGTACACCCAAAATAAAAGGAAAAAGTCATTGATACAGTAATTTAAAGCGAATCACATCAGTGATGGTTCTTGAAAACATTAGAAAACATTCCTCCTGAATGTGTGTGCATAGGAGATAATGGAATAATTGACAAAGAGCAACAGATGAGGTCAGAGAGAAGTGAGAAAATAAATTCAGACCCAGAATGATTGGCCAAACATGCATATCCTTGTCCTGAACTAAAAGGCAGTATGATCCCCTAACCATGTAGAAATAAAGAGAAGGCCCTAGAGAACTCGGATAAAAATCAAACAAAATTGAGGAATGTCACAAGCAAAAATGAACAGTAACACGATGAACTCAATGAATGTGATTTGGCTGGATCACTTAAGTTCTAAAATAAAAATGAAACATCATAGATGCAAAACCTTGATAACCTAAGCCAATTCAAGCACTCATGGGTTCAATTTGATCTTGGCTCGGAAGGAAGCTGGCAAGTTTCACCAGGCACCAGGAGTACTTCACATGGCATATGCCTTAACACTCAGAGCTGGATCTAGAAAGTCCCTAATTGCCTCTGACAGTTTTTTTTTTAAATATAATTTCATGGAAAAATAGGTAAAAACCTCTTAAGGTATTAATTTTTTTTCTTAGTTTTAAACAAAATATAAACAACCTTTTGGCCATTGCCACCATCTTCCAGTGATTTATCAAAGTGACTAGGACAAAATGAAATAGGGGAGGAATATATGAGGTGTTTTCAAGGTTCCTTTACAAACATGGACTTATTTTCTTGACTGTGTCTATGTGAATCTATAAGAAGAGTAATATTGTAAATGGGTAGAAGTACAATATAGAAAGGAATGTCTCAGAATTGTACCCATGGTAAGACTGAAAGGGTCTAAATATTATCAATATGCTCTGGGAATTGCTGTAAACTGAAAGCATATGAGATATTGTAAGAGCAGAGATAGGCTCCTAAAGTCTGCAAAGGAAGAAGGTAAGAAGAAAGCAGAAACGTTTCTGGGTTCAGTGGAAGCATCAGCCTGCCCTTTGTGAGCAAGCTTTGGGAGAATCAATAGAAAGGAGTCTGTGCTGTTAGAACCATTCCCTATGAATTCATGGCATAACTAATTATAAAAGAATACTTTTCTTATTATGGGAAAAGAGAAATATAAATGAAATTATAGGAGTATTTTGAAATGACTTAGGGTAAGTCATGAAACTTTTCTGATTCTGTTTTCCCATCTATGAAATCAGAGGGTTGGACTAAATGACCTCTAAGATCCTATCTGGCTCTAAATGTATGATCATAGGAAATTTGGAGAGGTCATAGTCTGCACTTCACTTCCATCTGCCAAAATGTTTTTTGATGAGTTGTCACTCTAACCTATTCTAAACTGGCAATGCCTTCAGATAAAGGCCAGATTTTTACAGCTAGTCTATAATATAATTGGGCTAATTATTTACATAATTCCATTAAAACATCTTTTCTTGGAACAAGGATAAACTTTAATCTTTCCTTTTTCTAAGTTTCATCTTCCTTAATTTTGCTCTATTTTAACAATGTTTTGTGGATCAGCAGAGAACATTCGCACGGGAATGGTACTTGAGCTTGGAGCAATTTTATTAAACATTGGGTACCACATTATTTGGGCATGAAGCTTTGACTGAAAATTAAAAAAAAAAAAAAAAGATTGGGTATTGGTTGCTAATTCTATGTCAGGGTGACTTCTCTTCAAGGACAATTAAATACCAGCCCCGGTCTGTTAAGTTTAGTGGCAGCTTCTCTTGTAGGTGGCAATTCGTTCTCAAGGACAACTTCAGTGTAAGGTATGCTGTTCTTTTTCATTATGAAACTGAGGGTGCCTTCTACTCCAGACTAGCTTTTACTTGAATTGATATGGGTGAGTGTATGTATGTTCTCTGACCTTTCTTCTTTAAGAATTAAGTTTTGCATTACCAGGTAAATGCCGCTTGAGCAGAATTTTCATGGAGCACTAGTGACATCCTGTGGCCAGTCTTGTTTAAGGCAGCCTCATTTTTCTCAGGCTACTTTTCAGGAAATAGAGGAACAAAAAATATATCATGTTCAATTGCTGTTTGTTTTGCAGGTCAGAAAAAGAATTTTTTTAAAAAAAATTATTTTGATCATGATTATTTTAATGGTATGGGAAATTTCTTCTCTTTATTTTTTTTCCACAGTGACTATGGGACAAAGCAAAAAAGAATTTTTTTTCCCCAAGGAGGGACATTTCTTTGAAACAAGATTCAGTCAAGTCAAAATATGGAAAAAATGCCATGATATTCAGAAGATGCTGCATGATAGTACCTGATTCTTGCCATCTGCTCTTTTAAGTTTCTCTGTAGTTTGGCTCAATTTGCAGCACTTGCCGGAAAAGAAGAAAGCTTACATTCTGGAAGAAAAAAAAAAGCACAGCATGCTTTAAAAAGAAAAACAGTAGGTATTTTGGCATTTTTACACAGCAGATAATGCACCCATGACACTCAATTGAAGTCATTTAGTTGTAAATGCGATATTACAGTTGACAGTTTCCACTGGTAAAACGCTGAGAAGTCCACATTGAATAGACGCAAAGAAACAAAACTTGGGGAGCAAAGCCAATCACCAGAGTGGCCTACAAAGGGGCCTCATAAAAACATTTGTCAGGAGTGCAGAACCATAACTCAGCTCAACACACATGGTACCATGAGCAACCTGCTCCGCTTTAAACAGTAGAGAGCAGGCTTTGGAGTTTATGTTGTTCTTCTGTTTATTAAAAACGGATGGGAGCACTTGACAGAAAAATCAAACTTCTGGTCATGGCTCATTAATCTCTGTTGTATCTGTCAAATATATGTGTCTAGAGTTTCAACAAGGCTCTAGAAGTGAGATTACTGCTGTGCTTTGGTATTTTCTCTAATTTTGAATGGGAAAGAATCCTGCCAATCACCTAACAGGAAAGAAGGACATGGAATCTTTGTGCCAGGGTACTGTAATGGTCAGATGTAAATGAATCTATTTAAAAACAAAATTAATGACATTTTAGTTAATATTTAGGCTATATTCTTCCTCATGAAAGGCAGCCATTCTAAAGAGAATGCAGTATAAAATTTAAGATTACAGACATTTTCCAAAAAAAAAAAATTCAGAAATAGTTCCATAGGCATAGTGCTTTTTTTTTTTTGCATATTATTCAAGTTTCTGGAGTACCTGGGCATGGAGGAGCATGTGAGGGTGCATGATCAAGAAATCTGGGGGTCATAGTGGTATCATAGCAACATAGATTTGGATCTTGAAAGAACTTTAGAAAGCCTGCCAGTCCAGCCACTTTATTTTAAAGCTGGGGCCCAGCAAATAACTTGCTCAAGGTCACACTGGTTAGTAAGTGGCAGAACCAGGTTTTCAGTCCAGTTCCTCTAACTCCGAATCCAGTACTTTCCATGCACCAAGGTTCCTTTTGCAAAATCTGAATTGGAACCTTGACATTTCAACTTAGGTTGTTGGTTGGAATCATATTTTCATATGTCAATTCAATTCAACAGGAATTTAAGGATTTGTTACATAGAGCGTTATGCTGGGCAATGGAAAAGATTAAATAAAATTATAATAATAGCTAGCATTTATATAGCACTTTAAGTTTTGCAAATGACTTTACAAAAAGATTATCTCATTTGATTGTCACAACAACCCATTGTGATGTAGGTGCTGTTATTATCCCCATTACAAAAATGAGGCAACTGAGGCACTTAAAGGTTAAATGACCTGCCCAGGTTCACATAATGAGGCAGGATTTGAACTCAGATCTTCCTAAGTCCAGGTCCAGTGCTGTTATATACTGTACCATCTAGCTGATATAGTAGGGAGTAAATAAAATGTGTACATATAACCATAATGCAAAAGGGGGAGGATGTAGAAGTTTGATGTAAATGAGATGATCTAAGAGAGGTCTGAGAGGAAGCTAGGTGACTAGTGGGTACAGCACTGGGCCTGAAGTCAGGAGGACCTGAGTTTAAATAAGCCTCAGGCACTCCCTAGCTATGTGACCCTGGGCAAGTCTCTGTTTGCCTTAATCTACTAGAGAAGGAACTGGCAAACCACTCCAGTAACTTTGTCAAGAAAACCCCATGGACAGCATTGGCATTTTGGGGGTCTGGAAGAGTCAGACACTACTGAATAACTGAACAACAACAACAAAGTGAGGTCTGAGGAAGAAAAGATGATATATGATTATGATAATCCAGGAAGCCTCCATGGAGCAGGTGATTCCTAACCCGGGCCTCGGAGAAGGATTTTAACAGCCAAAAATATAGCAAAGAGCAAAAAGGGTATTAATGAAGGCACAGGAGGTAGCAAAGTGTAGAATGTGGGTGCAGGCAGGAAGGGGTGGTGGTTAAAATAGTCCAGTTTGGATGGAGCATAGAAGATTTGGTGGGAAATAGTATGAGATAAGGTTGGAAAGATAGAGTAGTGTCAAATTGTAGTGAAAGAGGAAAAAAAACAAGCATTTATTAAGCACCTATGATGTGCCAGGTACTATGCTAAGCACATTGCAGATATTATCTCATTTGATCCTCTCCACACCGTGGGATGTAGGTACTATCATTGCCCTATTTTAAAGATGAGGATACTAAAACTGATACAGGTTAACTGACTTTCCCAGGGTCATGCAGCTAGTAAGTTTCAGGCCAGATCTGAACTCAGGTCTCCCAGATTCCAAGCCCAACAGCCACCTAGCTACCCAAATAGGAAGGTAATAGAGAATAATTCTAAGGTTTTAAGTAGTGGAATGACAATCTGATTTGTGAATATGATCTAATAATTCCCTTGCATTTAATTAGATGACTCCTAAGATTCCTCTGAGGTCTAATATTCTATGAAGTGAGCTCTAAAACCAAACAGAAGGGCTGTCCTGGAGAAAGGGAAGTAGTGAACATGGTATGGATTCAGCTTGGTGCAGAAATACAGATGAAGTCACTTGTTTACATAGGAGCTGAATTTAAAAGAGAGGACGATGGATGATGCTTGTCCTGAGATCTTTTTCTAATTGGGTCATTGTTTGATAGATAGATAGATAGATAGATAGATAGATAGATAGATAGATAGATAGATAGATAGATAGATATGTGTGTATATGTATGCATGTGTAGTGTGTGTGTGTGTGTGTGTGTGTTGTGTGTGTGTATCTTCCTTTGCCTGAATTTCTTGGCCAAAGGAAATTTGAAACTAAACTATTATAACTGACCAGACCCAGTTGCCCTCAGAGAAGTTTGGATTGCAAGTAAGGTAAGAAATTATAGTAATTTTTCCCTTATATGACCCTTATTTATCTACACAGACTCATCAAACTTATTAGTTGGAAATTTCCCCTTGCTAAGGACAAACAAAGGGTTTAAACAGGGCTGTTTTGAAATGCCTTTCTCCTATAGTCTCATGGCTCTTTTTTTTTTCCCCAAAAACCTTGCATATTCTTGTTATCTTAAATAGGTTAAGTCAAATTCAGGACCCAAATAAACCCTTCCTATAAAATGGGGGGTGGGGGTGGGGAGCCCTCTTAGATCCCAAACATTTTTTTCTTACCAAGACCACAATATTTCACCAACACTCACTGTATCTACTCACAAAAATGATGCACTGAGAGCTATGAGCAGTGGTATTCTAAAGAAGGGTCACTACTGTGAGCCATATTTTCAATTAAAAAAAATGTTTCTTATTTGCCCACAGCCTGATTTCTTTTAGGCTTGACTTAATTTGCATGATTGAGTTAATCCATGTGTGAAATGCAGTAGGGGGAAACTTGATTGAATGGGTGGCCAGAAAAGCAGTGTTATTAGAACATAAAGAGATTAAGATATGCATTGCTTCCATTTTCAGTAGCCGCCTACAGTAGCAAACAGATAAAAGAATCAAATTGATCATTGCAGTAGGAAAAGAATACACAAGCTAAGCAAGCTGTGTACTTTCTTCAGAGAAAATGCATTTTTAAAGGCACTTACTTCTTGCTAAAATTTTCCTAGTCTTTACTCTGGATTTGTGTAGGGCAAAAAGACTTTCTCCAAATGATATCCAATAACTCCTGCCTTGCCCTCCTTGATAGTGGAATAAGTCCAAAACTGTATTTAGATATACCACCCATGCTCATTCTGATAATTATCTTTACCAAAAGAGAAAGTAATTTTTATACTACTTCCTAATGGCCTGGCTTTTCTCATTCAGCATTATAGGACTCAACACCCTCCCTGAAGTAAAAGATCATATTAGATTATGAGTCTACATCTCTCCTAAAATTTCCATAGGATTATAGGATTTTAGAGTTGGAAGGGATCTTACAGGCCAATTTAGTAGATAAGGAAACCTCATTTTGCACATAAGGAAACTGTTCTAGAAACATTAATTAAGTGACTTGCCTAAGGTCAAGATTTGAATTTATGTCTGCTGACTCCAGATTCAGTGTTCTTTCCATTGCACTATATTGTTTCTCATTTGATGATGGCTAGATATCTGCAAAGGCTATTATGTTACAAGATGGCATGTAAAAGTTCCACTGTGTGACACCTATGAGCTGGATATGGAGTGGTGGTGTAAACCCATGCTGAATTGGGAGTTGAGAACTACCCATTGGCCCAAGGACAGAGAGAGCAGGGATCTGGAGAGAATTGAATTGGAAAGGGTACAAGTTGGAGAACAGAAGTAAAATGGTGGAGCAGACAAAGTGTGTAAATTTAGAAATCAAAGAAGAAAGTTATAGAGGTAATAAAAACAAGGAACAGAGCCCTACAGAGTAGATCAGACAGACAAAAATAAAAAACCCATAAGGTACAACAGAATTCCCAATATAAATTGAGGAAGAGAGCAGAGCCTATTTGGGACCAGAAGTAGAATGAGATTTCCTAAATAAAGGGGTCAAGAAAAATGGACTCAAATTAATGCTCGTTAAGCTTAAATTTCTACACCATGAATATCTCACTAATTGTAGTTAAGTTGGGTTTTTGTGTCTGTATAATAGATTTTTAAGGAGGGGGTTATAAAAATCCCGTTTTAAAAAAGTCCAGGGATAGAAGAGGCAAGAGCACCCCCTGGTGGTCTTCTACTTGGTATCAGCAATTGAAACAAAGGACCCAAGAACTCTGACAAAGGGGAAATCACCAGGGGCAGTAAGCAGTGACCATGAGCTTCTCTTTCACAAAAAACTGCTTAGGAACACTGAAGCAGCTTCCAGAAATTGCCATAACACTACATCAAGATACCTTAGTCAAGGCTCCCATTATTTCTGGTTGATCCATCTCTGTTTTTATTAGGACATCTAAACACTTGTAGACTCCTAGAGTTGAAAGGGCACTTAGAGGTCATGTAGTCCAACATTTAGAAACACTTAACTTTACTAATAACTTCTCCAGGACAAAAGAAATATTAATGCATATGAGTGAGCCTCTAATCAGTTAGGTAGTGCCTATAATTAAAAAAGAAAAAAAGAAAAAAAAATGCTTCTAAAGCCAGTCAATAGTGGCATGGGTGAGATTAGGAGCTAGAGTACCCTGAGAGCAGAGGAAGATCTTTCCTTCCCTCCAACTCCCCACTGCTAATGGGTAGTTTTCCAAAGCTGTTAATTGGCAGAGTTCTTCATCCTACCTTCACACTGGGAGATTTCTATAGCTAATGTTACTATCAAGTTCATTCATGATGTCAACCTTGTTTACGCATTGGGAAGAAGAAGGTCCCAGGAAGAGGAGAGCTGAGAAATAGTACAGCAGATATAACCTCCTCGATTTTAATATTATTCACCTTTTAGTGTTTGCTGGGAATTGGCAATCCCTAAGCCTCCAACATTGGGCATCAGGATCTGTAAAGTGTCTGCTGCAGATACTATAGCATCCCTTTGCAAGGTGCCTCATCACCATGGTATGAGAAGGAAAAAAAAAACCTATTCAGTAATAAAAATCGATCAACAAATATTTATCTAATGTCTACCCATTCCACTAGGCATTGACTATGATTTTATTCTCAAAGGCCAAGTCCACATATTCTAATCTACTTTTTTGGATTTTAATTATCTGATTCTTCTATGTGACCTAAAGTCACCAGATAATTGCAAATTCAGTTTTGATTTGTACTCTATTCACTAGGAATCAGAAATTTTTTGGTCAGTGAGCCAGACATGCTCCTCAGTTTAATTTCATTCAGCTCCAGGCAAATTTTCTAAAATTTTCCTGTCTTTAAGATTGACAAATACAATTATGTACATAACTGAAAGACTTCCAATGGCAATATATAGATCTTAACATTCTCCCAGAAACATCCTTGACTCAAGACTTTCCTCTGAGACATCACTTTTAAACAATAGAGAAACTTGTTATGAGATTTCCAAAGATAAATTCTTAGTGGGTAGTTCTTGACCATAGGGAGAAAATCTTGAAGGCAGTGGCAATCGTGATGGGACATATGCCGTTTGAGATCTGGAAAAAGGCAGCAGATGCTGATGGGAATACTATGTCCACTTCACTAGCAAATCTGGCATTTTCTTTCCTTTCCAGTTTCAGGTGTGGGACTTAAAGCATTTTTGATTGAAAAAGAATTTGGAATAAATAGATAGTATAATTCACTCTTACTGTCTCCCTAAAGGATGGGAAAATTCATGGAGGTGGAGAAAGGAGGGGAGAGGAAGAAGGGCAACAGCCCTGTACAACCAGTCTAGGGGACATGAAAGAAAGACAATAATGAATAAGGTTTGTGGGAAGCAGGTGAGAGGCTATAGAGATTGTTATTAAATTCAACATGAACTTCTAAAAACATGGTTAAGTACCCTTCCACAACATGACTTTATCCATGGCGATTTTGATACACGCAGGTGAGCATAAGAAATTAAATGGAAATTTTGGGGGAGTTCTACAGAAGCTGTAGACAACATCTGAAGGCCAGCAGATGACACAGAAAAAGTTTAGAAACTCAGAAGTGCATAAAATATATGTATAATATTGCATAATATCAACCCAAATTTTACAATAAGATATTGTAAACACCTCACAAAAAAAAAAGAAAAAAATAGACTTCTTCTCTAGTACAAAGAGAGAGCCAAAAAATTTTACATGGATTTTTCATATCACACGGACACTGTGCCCCTAACCCTGCAATGTGGAAGGGATAATTATAGAGTGGTAATTAAAGCACTAACAAGTGGGATGGTCATTGGAATAGAAGCTACTTGTTAATAAGGGTGGCCTACTGAGATGGAAGAATTGGCATTGATTATTGAGACTGAATCCCTAGGCTCTTTTCTGGTAACACTCAGACTATATAAGGGAGGGTTGAAGATCATATAAGGAGTGGAAGACGCACTGGGCCAGAAAATACATGGTCTCACCAGCAGGAAATTGTAGGCCACTTGAGTATGACCTCCATAACTTAGCAGTTTAGCACAGTGCCTAGCACTTAGTAGGTGCTTAGTAATAAATGTTATTATTGACTATTACTATTGACCATAACTGGAGGGCAATATTCCCAGAGCAATCATCAGAGGGCAATATGACCACAGATCAGCCATGTCAGACGACAGTATAAAAATCAATAGAACTCAAACTGGGTAAACAATTTTGAGGGCATTCAAAAAGAAAATTATCGCCATCATTGACATTAAAAAGTTGGGCCTGTTTGTTATTTTTTAAAATTATTTAGTATTTTGTGACCAGTGTGCGTGCAGTTGGAGAAGTCTATCCAATAGCAGTTATTTCTCAGATTTACAGGTGGAAGTTTGTGCCAAGAAAGAAATGGGATATCTTTCCCTGAAAGGAAACTGGGATCCTTGGTGCCACAGGCATGAGGATCATAATTATTATGTTTTATTAACTGTCTTTAAAGAAACAAATCCCTGGATTTACTATTTGAGTATTCTCAGTAAAGAGTTCAGCTGGAAAACTTGGCAACAGTTACTTTTTTTGGCTTCTATTTCTGTATTTTCTTCAAAGCTTCTATTGCATGGTCTTTTTCAACCTGTTAAACATAAAGCTGAGTTTGGCAGTGGCTGAGATTTTCAGCTGACACAAATTGCAATGAGCTACAATGCTTCTTTATCATTACAAAACTATTGATTTTTCAGCTCAATGATACAAAGTCCTGTTGTGTGCAGACTCCAGAATATGGAACTGAATATGAAAGATAGAGTGAGTGAAGCCAAAGTCTCAATAAGTCTCACAATTGCCAGCTCCTCTTAGCAGCTCTCCTGTACCTTGCTGAGATTTTGGAAATAAAATTGGCATGAGATACCAGAAAACTCAGCATCCTAAACCACATTCATTTTTGAAAATGCTTTGAATTTAATTAGCTGGTATTATTGTATTGCCATCTCAATAGAGACTTTTAAAATTTTACATTAATGTTAGAAATTTTCTGTATTCAAGTAGTATAAATCTGTCTTCAAGTTCAATGAACAAAATGAAATTTAAATTACTAAGAAGAATTGTAAAAACTCAGTTATTTGCAATATCAAAATGTATTGGGATGCAGTTGTCCTGAGATCTTTATCTGACAAAGCTGATTTACACACACACACACATACACATACACATGTATGTGTGTATGTATATACCTTATATCAAAATATGATAACATAGATGTCATAAATTAAGTATTTTACATTTATATTTCTCAAAGTATTTGCAAAGTATTTTCACAGCTTCTCTGTACTTTCTCCTTGTCCCTTTCAATATATCTATATTATTACCATGTAACTTCTCCGAAATATTCAAATGTAAGTTGTAAGGGGTACACAGAATCTCACTATAAAATGATGCAGCCTAGCTACAAAGAGTTGGGAAATTACATCAGGAAACAAATTAGTCTGGCAAGCACCCATCACACCTACGTTGGCTCTTAATGAACAAGTATTGATTAAGCACCTACTGTGTGCCAGGCACCATGTAAGGAGACAAAAAAGAAATAGGGCAGGTGTCAGAAAAACTAAAGGAAGGAAGTGTAAGAATTCCAGGCAGTACCAAGCTCTGTAGAGGCAGTGATCACAAACCAAAGGACAAATATTGTATGCGTACAACAATGTTATATGTGTGCACGTTGGTTTTTTCTCCACACCTTGAGTTCACAGTAGGGGTCCTCACTCTTCAAACATGAAGAAAACCATATTTTTACACATACACATGTGCATCCCACAGATGGCTTTGGTTAGCTTTTGGGCTACTGACATTTGGCCTGATATTCCAGGGAGTAAGTCAGAGATGGTTTATTGAGAATCTTAAAGTTTAATAGCTGGAGAATACAATTCTCTGAAGCACAGGGGTGGCTCTTCATTTAACCTTTCTGCTCTTGCTTTCCACGGATCATGCTCCCAGGAGTGAAATAACTATCCTAACCAACCTATATCACTTTTCTATGGGTATCTAGGAAAGTGGGTATCTGATTATAGTCTTCATTCTATCTTAGTTGTGCAACCTTGGGCAAGTTTGTCTTTTGTCTGTATTAGATCTAAGCTTCTATTATTCTCTAGACAGAAGAGTACTGAAGATGAGTTATATGTAGGCAGCCAGTTGCTGACTATATGACTCCCTATATGACTGTAGTAGGAGACGATCATCTTACTCATCCCTAATAGATTTGCTATCCTTCTCCACACACCAGCTATTCCAAATATTTTCTCTCCTCAAACATCTCATGGCACCCCCTTGCTCCCTGTCCCCTCAGCTAATATTTTACTGAAAAAATTGATGCCATTCACTAAGCACATTCCCTTCTTCCCACTTCATCTTACATTTTCTCACTCTACCTACTCCATTTCAGAAGAGGTGGCCCTTTTCCTTGCCAATGCCAACTCCTCTACACATACCTTTGATTCCATGCTCTCCTGTCCCAGTAGATTGCCCCAACAATGTCTTCCTTATCTATTCCTATCTAATGGTTCTTTCCTTGCTGCCTACACACATGTGCACACCCATGTCTCTTCATCCCTAAAAAACTCCACTTGATTTCATGATGGTAGGATCCCCATTAGCTATCACCCTATATCTCTTGTCCCCTTGGTAGCTAAATTCCTTGAGAAAACCTATGCCTGGTGCCTCCATTTCCTCTCACTCTCTTCTAAACTCTCCATAATCAGGCTTCAGACAGTGTTTGACTAAAACCACTTTCTCCCAAGGTACCAGTAATGTCTTAACTGCCAAATCTAATGACCTTCTTTCAATTTTCATCCTTCTTGATCTCTCTGCAATATTTGACGCTACTGATCACTTTCTCCTATCTGGTGTGTGTGTGTGTGACATTGATCTCTCCCAGTTCTATCTATCTGATTATTCCTTCTCATTCTCCTTTCTTAGTTCATTCATGTCATGATGCCCATTAACTTGGCTATCTCCTAGGGTTCTAGTCTGGGCCCTCTTCTCTTTTCCCCCATATTACTTCATTTGGTGATCTTATCAGCTTCCACGGGCTAAACTATAATATCTATGGTATGATTCTCACATGTTTATTATATTCAACCCTGGTCTCTCTCCTGAGCTCCAACCACCTTTTGGGCATCTTGAACTGGATATCCTACAGACATTTCAAACTTGATACGTGCAAAACAGAGCTCATTTTTCCCACCAAACTCTTCCCTCCTCTGAACTTTGTTATTACTGCAAAGGACATCAACAACTTTCTAGTCACTCAGGCTCCCACGCACAGAGGTACCCAATCTCAGTGTAATCCCCAACTCCTCCCTCTCACTCATTCCACATATTCCATCAATTTTAGAATCTTGTTTTTACCTCTAAAACTACACATTTTATCTCTACTCCTATACATCTCTTTCCCTAGCCACCAAGCTAGTTGTGGACCTAACTCCATCTCTTACATGAAAAAGAGCCTTCTAATTGGTATCTCTGCCTCATCCTTCCCCATTCCAATCTATCCTCCACTCAGCTGCTAAAATGATTTTTTCTAAATTATGGGTCTGACCATTTCAACTCCCTACTGAACAAACTCCAGTCACTACCTATTACCTCCTGGATCAAGTATCAACTCCTCTATTTGGCATTTATTTAATTATTTTTTGTTTCTTTTTTGGTGAGGCAATCAGGGTTAAGTGACTTCCCCAGAGTCACACAGCTAGTAAGTGTCAAGTGTCTGAGGCTGGATTTGAACTCAGGTCCTCCTGACTCCAAGGCCAGAGCTCTATCCATTGAGCCACTTAGCTGCCCCTTCTATCTAGCATTTAAAGCTCACACCATAACTTGCTCTCATCCTGTTTCCAGGTTGTTGTTTTGTTTTGTTTCATTTTTTTTTTTTTAGTACTTTATTCCCATCTGCACATTGATATCCGGCCATAAAGGCTATTTCTCATACAGGAGTCCCTATCTACTGTCTCCTTACCTTTGCACTGGTTGTTCCAGTAATGCTCTCCCTCTTCACCTTTTAATCCCCTGGCTTTCTTGAAGACTCAGCTCAAATTCCACGTTCTGCAGGAAGCCTTTCCTGGTTCTCCTAGCTGTTAGTATCTTCTCCTTTTTTTTTTTTTTTGCTTTTTGGTGAGGCAGTTGGGGTTAAGTGACTTGCCCAGCGTCACACAGCAAATAAGTGTTAAGTGTCTGAGGCTGGATTTGAATTCAGGTCCTCCTGACTCCAAGGCCAGAGCTATATTCACCACGCCACCTAGCTGCCCCTAGGGTCTTCTCTTTTGAGATTACTTTTCATCTATTCAGTGTATGTCCTGTATATACTTAGCTATCTACATGTTATTTTTCTCATTAGAATTGTGAACTCCTTAAGGGCAGGGACTGTGTTTTGCCTTTGTGTCCCCAGAATTTAACACATTGCTCAGAACGCAATAAATGCTTGTTGACTAAATCAAATGAAGGTTCAGAAATGGAGTAGAATCCAGAGACGCCATTCAGAGAATCCTTGTTTTGGTTCAGGCCCTCATCACTTCTCAACTGAACTAGTGAAATTGTTTTATAATTGTTCTCCTCGACTTCATCCTTCACATAGCTGCCAACTTAATATTCCTAAAAAACACTTCTGACCCTGTCATATCATGAATATTTTACCTTATATTTTTAATATTAATTTTTAGTTTTAATATGTGGAATGTAGTACATTTCAAAACTTTTGACTAAAATATAATGATGAATGTGGAACTATGCTTTAAAAGTGACTAAAATGATAACCAAACAGTTACCTGAATGTAATAGAATGTTAAAGATCTGTATGAATACTGGAAGATTTCAGAGAAGCACATGAAAAAACATTAACTGATGCTGAGTTAAGTAAGCAAAATCAGAAAAACAATATTCATCATTACTACAACAATGTGAATGGAAAGAACAATAAAATTAAACTAAAAACTGTGTGATTATAATATTAGACCATGCTTATCTCAAAAGAATCGAGGAAATGCACCTCCCTCCTTTCACTACAGAGGTAGGGGAATAAGAGTATGGAATATTGCATGTACTGTCAGACGTGGCTGCTATGTTGGTTGGTCTTATCAAACTTCTTTTTTTCCTTTTCTTTTTGAATCTTTATCTTTCCTTTCTTTCACCCTGACCCCTCCCCCCAGACTCAAACCATTCCAGAACGCATCCAGGATGCTTGACTACTCATTTGGCTTGGATGAGAGAACAGTCACCAACTCTATTACTTCTGGTGAGGCGGAGGACCATCAGGTCTTACCATGTGCCCTGCCACAACCTCCTAAGGTCCTTCAGGTCTTACCATCTCCTCTGTTGACCCCCTGTACTAATGATATAATCTAAGGAGCCTTGGGTCTGTGCCCTTAGCATTTCTGGGCTTCTCAACCCGCTGTGTACTGAACTTTTTCTTATGTGCTACCTACATCAATTAGAATGTGGGCTCCTCAAGAGCAGGGACTACTTTGCCTTCTCTAACCCCAGCACTTTAGCATGATGCTTGGCACATAGTAAGTATTTAATAAATATTTATTCATGCATGAGGTTCACTTGGGCTATGGGAACATAGTGTAGGAAATGAATGATATAAAAACAAAAAGCAAAAATAAAAATACAAAAACCATAATGCTAGTGGAGGTTGAAAATGGTGACAGAAATCATTGTGTTAGTAATGCTTAATTTTTTTTATCTGTTACAAGGGAAGGAAGGGGAGAAAGGATATCAGGAACTGCAACATAAAGACAAAAGGCACGGATACTTCTTTTAAAATGGTAAATAGTTAAGTTCAAAGAAGAAAAAAGTCTAGAATTTATTTGTAAATTATATATCTCACTATATGTTAGAAAAGATCATATTATATTCATATGCAGAAAAAATTATTCAATCTATATCATAAAGTTCCTTTACTCCACGGACTCCAAGTCAACAAAATATTATTTTAAGAAAATAGGTGGCGAGAATGATAATATGCATTTACAGCTGAGGTACACCTACCTGACTTTCCTAATGACTAGGGTAGGATTAATACAGGTCTTACAATTTCAAATCCATGATTCTCATGCATTCATCTTGAATCAGTTTCAAATACTCTTTTTGATACTGATAAAAAGTGGGTCCTAATAAGTCACATGAACTAAAAGTCAGAAACCTATTTTCTGTAGTAGAGGATACAGTCCAATCTCTCAGCACAAATAAGTGAAAAACTCCTGATATATTCCATGAAAGATCTGCCAGCATAATTACTGAATGGTTGGCTCTAAGTGCTGCCGTTCTATTGGAGGAATTTCTCGGCCTCTTAAAAAACGAAACAAAACAAAACAAAACAAAGTGAGCAATTGTTAGTCCATTATAGAAATCTGAAGACTTCATTCAGTGGAAACATCAAAGCAACACTGGAGTTTTCCCCTTGACTTTCAGTAAGTTCAACTATAATCAATTTAGCTTTCTTATTTAATTATAAATGCCTAAAATAGAGAATCATAATTCAAATGTTGTGATCACACTTTGTATTTTTTATAAGAAATTTTTATTCAAACCTTTCAGCTAACTTTATAAGTATATTCTGATAGCATTTTCATTATCTTCAGTTCTGGAAAGAGAAGCTGATGGATGGACAGATTGTGACTGTCACAGTTAGTGTCAGAGCTACAGACAGAATTAGTAGCTTCTCATTCTCAATCATGCCAGTCATTGGCCAATAGATCATATAACTACTTCATTTGTAATCTCCACTTTCTGAGCTGTACTGGGAAGAGAAAAGGGACATTCTAGCCTTTGGTCTAGTAACAGAAGAAGCCGTTTATTGAAGCTGATTAACTGTAGTATGCTTTGGGATTAAAAAGAATTTTAAAAGACATTTTATTGGGAGTATTCTTGATTTAAAGAGGTACTTCAGGAAGTAATCAACTGTTTTACTGTCAGGTTGAGATAATAGTCATTTCCTAGCCTGTATAAACTCAAATAATATTCATATCAAGCATAAGCACTGTAAGAATGTAGCATTTTAGAACAAACTGAGTGGAAAGGGGGTTTTGAAATTGCATAATGTATACAACTAAAAACCCATGAGACTGATAGATCAAGAGACAAGATAAATAACAGAGTGAGGAGACCCAATGAGACAAATTTTGCTAGGATCAAACTAATTTGGGTGGCAGGAGAAGAGAAAGAAAAAAGAGAATGGGAAAGTGAAAGTGTGGAAAAATAAATAATTTAAAAGGAATATTTGCTCATTTTAAACATAAGCTATGCCTACATAATTTCAAAACTTCTGGTTAATTTAGCAAATTTACTCAATTGATAAAGAAATCACACCAGCCAATTGTTAGATGTTTCACTGATAAAACCACTGCTGTTTGACTGAACCACATATATTTTTTAAACAGTTGTTTCAGAATTATATGGGGGAAAAAAGTTGTAATTTTCAGTTTCTGTAGTCTTTTGGTGAGTATTTTAAGTCCTTAAAACCAATCTTTTTGGTCTGACTAAAATTCCACTCAACCTTCTTTCTTCTGAGGATATAAATGAAGCATTTAATAGTATTTTAAAGTTGAAAAGGACCTTAGAGATTATCTTCTAGTTAATTAATCTTTAATTCTGGGAGGCAATTGTGAGGAGATGGTCAATGGTCAATAAGGGCTCAATCCTAGAAGCATGCACACATTTGGTGAACCTGATCTGCTAGCATAGCCCAGAAAAGCAACTTGGACAGAGCCTACCATCGGATTCATCCCACATACAAGACACCAGGCCCTTCAAGCAAGGGAATGACTATGTCTATTAGTAAAGCAGCATCCAAAAGCTAATGTGGCGGAGCAAATGTTATGTAATGACTGCTTTAAGTGTGAGCCCAGTCTGCCCAGGAAATGGTTTGTACTTCTGCTCTTGTACTTCTTGCACTTCTGTTTCTCAGTAAATACCCCTTTGTAAAAGTCAATTGAAGTTATTTCTGTAAATGAAACTGGAGAGCTAATCAATGGTAAATGATATTGGGGAGAACATACCAGAATGAATTCTTGAGTTCATAGCAATAGAGAAGAACAACCTAACCTTTCAGTACTAACCTTAGAATACCAAGCAGGTAATGGACCAGCCTTGCTCTGGGAACTCAACTTATCAGTGCAAGTGACAAATTGGGAAAAGGATCATCCTCTCCAGTATATAAAGCTACAAATCAGTAAATCAATCAACAAACATGTAATAAACATCTTCTGTGTTCCAGGCCCTGTGCTAAATTCCAGTCTAATTCTCTGCTTTTAGAGATGGTAAACTGAGGCCCCAAAAGGTTGTGATTTGCTCAGTATTCAAATCCAAATTCTCTGATGTCACAGCCATTGTATTCTTTCCATTACACCCTACTACCCCACAAATAAGATAAGTAAATAGCAATGCTAATCAATCAAGCACTCAACGAACATTTAGTAATTGTTTACTATCTGTCAGGACCTATGATAGGCACAGGAGATTAAAAGATGAAAAAAAAAAAGAACTAGTCCTTGATTTAAAGAGACTGGATTTAAAGACTCTATTTCCTTTTCAAATTCATGAAGTTTATTAAGCATGGTGATGTGCCATAACTGTACAATTAGTTATATGGATTGATCCTTGCTTCTTTTGAATTTGCACTAAAAAAAAAAATCAGTAATTATTGAGTCTACCCTATTTGTTCAAAGCACCATGAGGTGCTAGGAATACAAGACATGCTCAGGGCTCTCATGGATGATCTTCTCAGGGAGATAAAACATATGCATAAAAAGATTACACATTATAAGCAGTCTATAATAACATGAAAACAGCATTTGAACACATATGAAATTATACAAATGATGAATAAATTAAATATTTAAATTAAGATAAATATGCATATGTTTCTTGTTTTTTTCTATGGTGAATATTACATATCCATATAACAAAGTCAAGTGAGATCTATTTCATTATCACTTAATTGGCATTAACAGTCTTCTAAGTAAGAACTATATTTAAGGATATAAGTGAATATCTTTTTCTATGGTCTCTTCTTTTTGAAGATTTAGTTTCTGATAAAAAAATTATAAGGCATAAAATTAACATTATGAATAGTATTATAAATTTGTAACTTTCCCAAATCACTCTAACTAATATGCATTTTCATTAAACAAGAAAAAGAATGTCCATTTAAAAACAAATCTATAAGCATTAGAACATGCCTAACCTTGGTACTTCCCAAGGAAGACAGAAACATAGAATATTTTGGTTTTGGTTTTTGGTTAGGCAATGGGGTTAAGTGACTTGCCCAGGGTCACCCAGTCAAGAAGTGTTATGTGTCTGAGGCCTGATTTGAACTCAGGTCCTCCTGAATCCAGGGCCGGTGCTCTATCCACTGCGCCACCTAGCTGCCCCAACATAGAATATTTTGAAAAATTGTTCTTTGCTTACCACAATTATCAAACCACCAAAGTGACAGATAAGCAAATAAAGGTCTTTTACTCATAATATTCATAGTTTTACATCCTTCAAGTCTACCACTGGGTTTCTATTTTTGTTCAGCAATAAGATGTTGTACATACTTCCATGTTTTCTTCCTGGATTTCAACATATTTAACTCTCATAAGCTTACAATTCATGACACTGTTCCTAGAAGGTAGTGGTAACTCTTATATTTCATATTGTGAAACACAGAAACATAGAAATTGGTGTGAATTCTGAGATATTCTAGCATATTAGCAACAAAAAAGGGAGAAAAGTCCATTCATAGCCACTAGATCAGAAATGAGGAATTATTTTTTAAAATTTAGTCCTGATTGTCACTGACATAGAGAAAATGTACATTCGTGTCTACATTCAAATAGTTTTGGTTTCTGAATGAAGTTTTCTGTGGGTCAATGATGACTAATGATTTTTAAAGGTTTCCCAACCCTGAACTAGACCATACTTCCTCCTACTGGAAAAATCAGTCCAAATGCTCTGATTCAAAAGAAACTTAAGTTATACAAAGTTGAGAATACCTCTATAAAACTTCAAAAAATAAAAGGTACCTTTCTCATGAAATAAAAAATGCCCAACTGCAAGAATTTGTTAAAAAATGTTTAACCTCATTTTTCATTTAGTGAGTAATAAAAGTGGAAGGATGAGAAAAGATACAATCAAGCAATAGACTCAAAAATAAGACTTATCTTGGTTTTCAGGTTCTGCAGACATATTGCACGTGCCCCTTTAATTACCCTTCCGCCACCTGGGTGTACAGAGGCTTAATGCAAATAACTGGTTTTCTTTTTGATGAAAATAATGTTTACTTTAAATCTAGGGCTATGGCAATGGTATGTCAGTTATTTTTGCACCAATAGTCCTTCTAGAAACGCAGATTAAAAAAAAAACCTCTAGCACAGACAGCTTTTTGAAGACCACAGCAAAGGTAAAAGGTAAAGGTATTTTGCACAAAGAAGGAACATTAGTGCAATGTTAGAAGTCTGGGATCAAAGGAGACACTTTTTAAACCTAAAAACTCTATATAAATATTCATTATCTTTATTAATCATAAACTTCTATATATTCTTAATACGCCTCTGTGAGAAACTTATACTAAAACATGATAATATTCTATAGGAATATATAAGTATGACTAAGCAACTGGCGTAATAATAATAATAGCTTACCTTTCCTTAGTACTTCTCCATAAATTATCATTTGGCCAATTAATCAGTCAATTAACAAGTATTTATAAAGTATTTGCTGTGCAACAACAACAACAACAAAAAAGCAAATAATTCTTACCCTCAAGGAGTTTATATAAATCAATTAAAATAATTTATTAAGTGTTTACTATGTACCCAGCTTAGGGCAGATAGGTGGCATAATGGATAGAGTGCCAGGCCTGGAGTCAGGAAGACTCATCTTTCTGAGTTCACATCTGGCCTCAGACACTTACTAGCTGCGTGACCTTGGTCAAATCACTTAACCCTGTTTGCCTCAGTTTCCTCATCTGTAAAATGAGCTGGAGAAGGAAACCACAGCCGTATCTTCACCAAGAAAACCTCAAATAGGGTCAGGAAGAGTCGGATATGACTAAAGCAACTGAAGAACAAAAACAAATGTGCCCAACGTTCAATCTGGAAAATAAGCTATACATAAGAAAGTACATATAAAAATACACAAAGCAAAAAGAAATAGGAGTGAGAGAGAATGACACAAAGAGTTGTGGATCGGAAAAGTTCTCATGTCGGATATGGCATTTGAGCTGAACTTTGAAGGAAACTAGGATGTTAAGAGGTGGAATCGAGTCACAAATATGTTCCAAGTTATTATCCCTATTTTATAAATGACGAAGTAGGGACCTAGAGAAGATTTGCCCTAGGTCACACAAAGGCTATAGGAATAGTATGTCAGCTAACAGAGCCAAGACTAGAACCCAGGTCTTCCAAGGTCAGTGATTTTCTATGACATCACACTGTCTCTCTATTCTTCATAATATATACCAGTATATTAAGCTGTATATGAGCTTATTTCCTCAGAGCCAATAACCACACTATCAACTATTTGCCCCAAAATATATCCATTATCCATTAAATGAAAGAAAGTACTACTGACCAAATATTATCCAGCATAAAAATATGCATAATGGAATGTTGGAGCTAATCAAATTGACAAGCCTCGCTTTCAAACATTTAGAAGATATTTTGACATTAATTTCAAGTTTTATTATTTTCACATTATGAATATAGAAAGACTTTTATAGAACAAAAAGAAGAAACAAACTTCTCATGTCATAAAACTAAATTATAGAGGAAGAAAATAGATGACCAAATGATGTAAGAATCTGCAGTACTGAATGCATTCCATCCAAATTTTGGATCTACTAAGAAAGTTCCTTCGGTTGCTAGAAATGCTGGTAGCAAAGAAAATTAAATAACAAACTCAGCCTGATCTTCTATATATGCTGAAAGCTCTTTTCCGAGATCAATATGGGATGTTGCCTTGTTGTAGAAGAAATAGAAAAGGATGGCCTTATATTCTGTTTAAACAATTTGCACAGTTCTTCTGTTTCTCTGGAGACAAAAATAGCGGGTGTTCTAAAAAGGTAACAAGATTTAAATTGAAAAGGTTAAGTTTTAATCACAACATTAAATTATATTACTATTTTTAAAATGATGTTAGTAATTATATATTAGCTACCTGTCTAAATACTTGTTTCCAACTACAACTTAAATATATGCAATACTAAGTGGTACAGTAATGTAAAATCCCAGAGCTTCTTGGCCATTTTTTTCTTCCTTTAAAGACACAAAAGAGCTTGATTCTGCTCCTCAGTCTTCAGACATAAAGAGAGTTGTGATATACCTCAAAAATACACACACACACACACACACACACACACACACACACACACACACACACCCCATGAGTCTGCATGGGCAGCACCCAATTCTAAGAATTACAAAAAACATGCATGTTTTTCCATCTGGGTAGGAATGAATATAATGAGAAGAAATGTATTCTTACCAGGTGATGTATTTGTTGAAATTCTGAAAATATTTCAAAATAAACATCTAAATAAATACACTAATTTGAAGTTTGCCTCACAGTTCAAGAATGTGTGTTTGTCATACTAATTTTTTTGCATTGTTTGGCAGTACACCTTCATTTGTATACACACAAAATTGAATTAGTACCTCTGGGACTCCTCTTTTAAAAAAGTTCACTCGCTGTATTTTGGGGTCCAAGAACAACTTACTATCTTTAAATACTTATTTGTGGCAGTAATCAACTTAGAGAGAACATGGGTGGGAGTAACTGACCACAATATGTGGGTCATTCTTGGTTAATAATTACTGTGTGTTCACAATTACTGAAACACTGTGTAGAGATTGCACATAGTTCCTATGGGCAATTCTAGGAAGCAAAATTGCCATTACATCTGCACAAGAAACCACTTACCTCTGAAGTAGACAGACTGAAGAATCTTTTCTTCAGATGAGAAAAATGTACTGAGAAGTCCTTGTGTCAAAGGTAAAAGAATCCTCAAGGTGGGGAGAGGGTGTTGGGAGGCTGAAGAGACCAACCCTGTACATAAAGTATAGGTGCTACAGCATTAATCCCAGTGTACTCACTCCAAGTTCTGCTAACTCATGACTCCAAGTTCTGCTAACTCAAATTAGGCTTTTGACAATGTGGCTGGTAACTCAGCTGTTTAAAGCATTACATAATGAAGCCAAACTTCTGGACCTAATCCTTTTTGGACAGAGGTCCTCTTTGTTCCACCACAGAACTCTGATCGAAGCAGCAATAACAGTGTTGAAATATGCCTCCCACCTTTTGGCAGGGAAGTGGTGGACTAAAGATTAAGTTGGAGATAATGTATTCTTAGACTTGGCCAATGTTTCTGTTCATTTTGCTGTCATACATATTTGTTATAATGAAGGGCTTGGGGGGGGGGAAGTGTTGATTGTAGGCTAGTGGTAGATACATTTAAAAAAGACCACTAATAAATCATTTTTTTTAATTCACAAAACAAAAAAGTACAGGAGACACAATTTAGATACTACCTTGTTAAAGTGCATATATAGTATGTATACACACACATACATATATATACATATATACACTTCTTTAAAAATAAATTTTAACAGTTTACAGTTTCTTATACGTCTCTTTCTTGTTCTTCAGTCCCACATCATTAATTACCTATTGGATAGTTCAACCTGGATGTCCCAAAGCCATCTTTAAACTCAATATATCTCAAAACTGAACTCATTTTCTTTATCTCTAAACCGTCCCCTCTTTCATCTTTCCCTATATCTGGACAAGACACTGCCATCCTTCTAGACTCCCAAGGTCATAACCTTGGCATTAATTTTGATTCTTCACAGTTGTCAAGTCTTGCCATTTCTCCCATCACATCTTCTCTCCTACCACCACCTCAGTTCAGACCTTTATCATCTCTCACTTAGATTATCTCAATAGCCTCCTGATTGGTCTCCTTGCCTCATATCTCACCACTCCAGTCCAGGCTACACACTGATGCCAAATAATTTTCCTTAAGAGTTGACTTAACCATGTACCTACCCAACTTAACCAACCGAAATGGCTTCTGATTTCTTCTTGCATAAAGTATAAGATCCTCTGTTGAGCTTTTTAAATTCTGTATAATCTACTATCTTTCTAGCCTCAAAGGACATTCTCTCCTTTCTACACTCTTGAGTCAGTCAAACTGGCCTTCTATCTGTTCCTCACTCACAACATTCCATCTCCTACCTCTGTCCCTTTGTACTAATATCTCCTTACCTAGGCACCATAGTGTCCCTCTATTCTTATAAGATGAAATTCAAGCATTATCTTCTGCATGAAGCCTATCATAATTTGCAAAAAATTCTAGTAATCCAACTGCCTTATATTTACTTTGTGGGTGTTTACTGTGTGTATGCTTATATCTGTGAATATGTATACATGCATATATACTTGTATGCATTTAATAAATTTATATTTTTGTTATATATATCATATGTATTTGTCTCACTCATTAGAACATAAACTCATTACAAATAAAGATTATTTTATCCCTTATACTCATATCCCCAGTGCCAAGCATAGTGCCTGATACATAGCAGGTGTTTAATAAATTCTTGTTGATTGATAACTCATCAGTCACCTTGGACTGACCTTGGACAGGCCCTGCAAATGAACAATGACTTGGGCCAGAATTAAACAGGAGGAAGAGAGTAGCTTGGATTGCCTTTGGGAAAATGCAAAGCTCCTTTAATCATTTCAAGCTTCCCTCAGAAGTAAAGGTCTATCTTTTTAATACCGGCATTCTACTGGTGTTGTGTGACCATGAATCAGGAAATACTATAGTCTCTCAAGAATTTTAAATTAGTATCACTCAGAGGACAATGGAAAGCCACATGGGGGAGGGAGGGTGGTGGGAAGGGAGGCTGTGTATGTGTAGTCTGTAAAACATAGCAAATAGGGGCAGCTAGGTGGCATAGTAGATAGAGCTCTGGCCTTGGAGTCAGGAAGATCTGAGTTCAAATCCAGCCTCAGACACATAACACTAGTTGTGTGACCCTGGGCAAGGCACTTAACCCCATTGCCTAACCAAAAAACAAAAAAAAAACATAGCAAATAAGAGACCATGAAAAATATCCAGAGCAAAAAATTTTATCAAAAAAATATGAGAATGAGTGATAACCAATGAATAGATGGTGTGTTCCACTGGTATCTTCATGATGTCAGAAGAAAGTGAGGTAGGCTTCCCACCATGCTGGATGTATTCTTTATGACAAAAACTTATGAGAAGACATGGATGAGAATAACATGGACTCTAGAGGAATGGATGGGTTATAATTTGCATGTTAGAAGCATCTCATCACATAGATGAGGTTACAGATCTATTTGAATATTTTTGAGCATATAGATTTTGGAGTCATACACACAGAGATGACAATTGAACTAAACATTTAAGAAAGAGAGTTTTCTATAGAGAGAAGAGGGCTATAGAACCTTGGGGTATATACCCCAACTTAGTACGAAGGAGAACGATAATTAAGCATACCAGCTAAATTGTGACTACCACAATGCATTTCCAGTTTACAGGTGCTACATCCCTTTTTATAACATAACTAAAATCTGTTTTTTTGGATTTTTATAACTATAGATATCATCATCTCTTTATTAACTGACATTGCCTATCAGAAAATATAAAAAAGGAAAGCTACACTCTCCATGAGCAAAGGTCCTATTATCTTTTCACCAAAGAACAAGATTCAAGCTCATTTTTCTTGGTAGTCATCAAGTTATTTAGGGATTAAAGAGAACTCTGTTAAGATTCTCAAGTTCATGCTAAATGTTTTTCCCCCTGCTTACCTTTGCAATTTATTGCTTTCCTCTATTTTGCTTTACATTCCCAAAGTACTAAGGACTTTCTCTGTTTCCAAAAATGATGATTTCATAGGTAATGTTTATCTTGGTCCAAATGAAGGAGTTTTTTTTTTTTTTGTAAAACTCTTAATTCCTGGGATGATGGATAACTGAGGTTTTGACTAGAACTAAGAAAGATGAGCATTCTGATCCTATTCCTATCATCTTATTTAGCAAATCACTGCTATAATAACTAATGATAGGAACAGAAAAATGAATCATCACTGACAGGAGGAACCTTTTCTGCATAAAAGGGAAAGCAGGCACACCATCTTTGACTCCATCTGCTATGCTTCCAGCCCCATAGTCACCTTGGTGGTGTTACAACACACGTTAACCATCTGAGGAGTTGTACCTGCGTAAACTGATCTGACTAGATAGCTAATGGAAACCTAATTCAGGATATAAACCCAAGAAATCTCAGCACACCCATGTCCAACCTTTCTGAGAGCTCTTCTGCCAATAAGCAATGTCCTTTAATAAATCTAATTGATATCCATAAGCTCCATTCATGACCACTTTCCCTCTCAGATACAATGGCAGGCTTACCATGTAATCACTCTTTTAGAAAGTTGTTGCTAAGTAATAGAGAAGAAAGGACAAGACAACTTGATAAATTTCCCCCATTTAACTTGCCCTCTACAGATGCCAAAATAACATCAATTCAATTGTTACTAGGAGTGGGGTTGGCGAAGAAATGAACATAAGGAAAAGGGTTGACTTTGACAAGAAGAGCAACCTCCTTCTTAGAGACGACAGTAAAAGAGGAAAGGTTACAACGATGTAAAAAGGACTTTGAGGTATGGAAAAGGGTAAAGCTTATGGCAGATCACCTTTATTTTCCCATTAATATCTTAGATGTGAGAGTAGTTCTGGGGGCAGCAAGGTGGTGCAGTGGATAGCATGTTGGGCTTGGAGTCAGGAAGACTCATCTTCCTGAGTTCAAATCTGACTCCAGACACTTAGTAGCTATGTGACCCTGGACAAGTCACTTAACTTCTGTTTGACTCAGTTTCTCATCTGCAAAATGAGCTGGAGAAGGAAATTATAAATCACTCCAGTACCTTTGCCAAGACCCCACATAGAGTCACAGAGAGTCGGACATGAATGAAAAATGACTGAACAACAGAAAAGGGTACTTGAAAAAAGAGGAACAGCCACTGTAAGAAGTATGATGGAGAGTTAATCAGACAAGAATAGAAAGATTGCCATGTAGCAGTTAATATATGTCACTCAATCCATTAATCAACATGTATAATCAACATTGTATGACTTTATCCAGGTGGCTTAAAAGATATACAATTAAGATATCTTGAAGATCTTCATCAGCATATTCTGGGTTTTCTCCCTTTCTTCTGAAACTACCATTTCACTAAACAGTTCCCTACATTCCTCAATACTCCACCCCTGACTCTAATAATCTAACCAACTCAGTGGTTACTGTTTATGTTAGCCAAGCATGTAATTGTAATATAAAACAAACATTAACTTAATTTACCTGTTTTTTTAATTATAGGTCAATTCTTCTGGTTTCAGTGATGCTAAACATCCCAAAATTAATTATGACTTCTAAAAGAGAGTATTTTTGACATAATACTCACAATTTAAATTCTCTAAGCTTGTAGGAGATGTCTACATGCTGAAAATCTTTACCTAATTTGTCTATGATTATTTAATCACATGGTTCTGGGGTTATAAAAATATTCCTTTTTCTGTTCTGATAAGTGAAATATTGTCCAATTCCCCATATGACTTTATTTTGCAATTTTAAAAGAGGCAAATTCTAAAAAAATTTTAGGTATTCACAATTTCTAGCAATGCCAATGTAGTTCTTTTAGTAGCCACCTGACTCAAATAAGATAAAGTTATAAGCAAAAGTAGACACAGTAATACATACAAACATGTATGTGTATATATATATTCACACACATATATATATATAAACATATTGTCTATCTATCTATCTATCTACCCATCTATCTATCTGGTTGCCTTGACATATGGACTATATATCTAAGACAAATGCTAGTATTTCATTAGTGTCAAATTCAGAGCCAACATTCTCTCTTTAAGCATCATCAAGTATTCTGATTCATGGATATTTTAGAGCTCATCAGTTTTATTCTGGTTTTTTTTTTTTTAATTTGACAGCTAAAATAGCCTTCATGGGATTCTGGGCAACCTTCTAATTTTTCTTCATTTTTAAAAATATAAACTACAATATTTCTTATACCATGGTATAATATCTTGTATACCATCTTATGTGGCATATTGTAATATTTGGTATACTGCCATCTTGTATTATTCATATTCATATTTTGTAGAAGCTCAATATTCTTGAACTTTGAAGGTGAGTTGGTGTGAATTATAGACATCTTTCTTAAAGCCCTAAAATATAGTATTACAGTCCTTTTAGATGTTCAAAGCATTTTTTATGATACCCTTAACAAATTCAAAAATGTTCATGCAGTTGGATGAATAGGATTATTCTCTCTTTATAGTGCACTTAACATATGTTGAGGTATTAACATATAGAATGCCTATAGCTTACTATACCTCAGAACCATGTATATATAAACATATAAAAGAAAAAAGTAGGGGCAGCTAGGTGGCACAGTGGGTAGGGCACCGGCCCTCAAGTCAGCAGGACCTGAGTTCAAATCTGGCCTCAGACCAAACACTTGACACTTACTAACTGTGTGACCCTAGGCAAGTCACATAACTCCAATTGCCAAAAAAGAAAAAAGTAAAATACCAATGTTAAATAAGTTAGCTATCAGATCATAGAATCATAAAAGAGAATCACAGAACCCCAGAGCATTTAGTCAAACCCTTATCCAGGTCATGAATCCCATTCACTTGTTTTGATTATCCACCTCCCATCTGATGACCTCCAAGAAACCCTTTACCCTTTTTGGATAGGTCTTAATTATTAAGAACTTTTTCCTCATGTTGAGCTAAAATCTGTGTCCCTGTAACTTTCAACCTTTGTTTCTCTTTCTGCCCACTAGAATCAAGTAGAATAAGACTAACCTCTCTTTTAAGTTTTTTATTATCAATATATTCCAGCACTTTGCAAACCTAAAGAGTAATGATATAAATGTTAGTTCTCTCCATCATTTTTCCATATGACATTCAAATATTCCCTTTCTTCTCTTTTCAAGGCGAAACACCTCTAGTTTCCTACATTAATCTGCATATGTCTCATTAGTTTTCAGTTTCCTCATCTGCAAAATAAGGACTTGGGCCAGGTAGCCTCTTTCAGGTCCTTTCCAATTTAGCATCTAGCCACTATGTAATGCTGTCCCTCAAAATGTAATCTGACGGCAAATTGAGACCTTTTCTAGTGCTCCACAGGGCTGAGAGAGATATGGCACATGGTCTCAGGTAAGGATCTACAGAGGTGAGATGACCATTTAGCTGGTGACAAGAGAGCAAATATCTTTCTCACTACTACGAGTTTAGTTAGTTCATGGGTATTTACTTTCCCTGATGCTAGAATTATAGCAAAAAGTGTGCCTTCTGTATTCCAAGATTGATTCTAGATTTGGGGGCCACTTGAAGGGTGTGGCTTCTCTTCTTGGGACAAGTCAGTTTTGAATTGAGAAAATGGCAATGAAAAAGAACATCTTCAATTGAGTCACATGGTCCAATGCTGCGCCCCTTTCCAAGACTTAGTGTTCTGGCTGGAGCTGAGGGGGAAAAAGATGTGTGCCATTAAGCCTCTCTTCCATATATAATAAAGGTAAGGAGGTGTCAGAAGATAATTATGATATTAGGAACACTTTAGCATCTCCTAAAATGTGATGGCAAGAAATAGTCATAATATTCCAAGTGATTAGTTGTCATCAGTCCCATATATAATGCAATGTGATTATTACCCCCTTGCTCTGGACACTGTACTTCTATTAACACATTCTAG
Organism: Vombatus ursinus; assembly: GCF_900497805.2. Lineage (NCBI taxonomy): Eukaryota > Metazoa > Chordata > Mammalia > Diprotodontia > Vombatidae > Vombatus > Vombatus ursinus. The sequence goes on along the minus strand of NW_020954559.1, from coordinate 21,324,859 downwards.
AATCATATTTCAGCTCCTGTATTACACTGCAAGCACTCTGATCACACAGTCCACTAGTAACCCTAGGTCCTTTCTCCTTCAATTGCTTTCTATTTCTAGCTCCATGTTCTTATCTCATGCTTGTTGCTGTTGTTGTTCAGTCATTTTTTCAGTCATGTCCAACTCTTCATGACCCCAGTTGGGGTTTTGTTGGCAAAGATACTGGAGCGGTTTGCCATTTCCTTCTCTAGCTCATTTTACAAATGAAAAACTAAGGAAAACAGGGTTAAGTGTTTTAAGCCCACAGCTTAACACCACTAGGGTCACACAGCTAGGGAGTGTCTAAGGACAAATTTGAACTCAGGTCTTCCCGACTCTAGGCCTGGTGGTCTAATCACTGTGCCACCCAACTGCCATCTCACGCTTGTGTGATTTGTGTGATTTTCTGAACTTTGGACTTTTACATTTTTCTCTACTAGCTTCCACCTAGCTAACTTCAGGCCAGCATTCCAGTCTGTCAAGATCTTTTTTTATCTTGATTCTGTCATCCAGCATATTATCCTGTCCCTCCCAAATTTTTGTAATCTGCAAATTTGATAAGTCACCTCCATGTCCTTCATCTAAGTTATTGACAGAAATACGGAATAGAACAGAGCCAAAGAAAGCTCCGTGGGGCATTCCAGTAAAGAACATTCTTCCAGGCTGAGAGAAGTCCATGCTCTGTGAGTCTGAGTCAATAAGTTCTGAATCTACTCGACTACACTACCTGCTAATCACATTTCTCTACCTTGTCCACTAGCATATCATGAGGAGCTTTCTTACATGCCCAGCTAAAATCCAGAGATAATATTTCTAGAACATTTAATGGAATTCACTGACTAGATTGTAACAGCTCGAGCCAGAAGGGACTTCAGAGGCCATCTAATCTAACTCACTTATTTTACAATTAAAGAAAATAAGACCTAGGGAGTGAAATGACTTGTCCGAGGTCACACAGGTAGTAACTATCAGAGATAGGATTTGATCCCGGGTCACTTGACTCCAGAATCAGTGCTATTTTCACTCTACCATGCTGCATTAGTTGATTAACCTTTTCAAAAATAGAAATTAGATTAGTCTGAACTAATTTTTTTTTTTTTTGGCTAGGCAATGGGATTAAGTGACTTGCCCAGGGTCACACAGCTAGTGAGTGTTGTGTGTCTGAGGCCGGATTTGAACTCAGGTCCTCCTGACTTCAGGGCCCGTGCTCTATCCACTGTGCCACCTAGTTGCCCGCTAACTTGTTCTTAATATACCTGTGGTGGCCCTCAGTGATCACCTCCTCCTTTTGTTTACTCTAAACACTCCTTTTAAGGATATTTTAGAATTTTACCAGAAATCAATGTCAAGTTAACCAGACTACAGTTTGAAGTATTCACCTAAAGATAAATTCAATAGGGGCAGCTCACCGATTCACTAATTGCCTCATTAAAATTAAATAAATGAATGAATGAATTCAATAAAGATATTGATTAAAAAAAAAAGCTCCCTTTAGGATCAAAATGAGAATGGAGCATCAGTAGGTCCTGCCATGGAGCTTAATAGGAACCATACAGCCAAGATGTAAACAACTGCTACATTAAAGAGCCCTTTCAGTTGTAATATGTGCATTCTATGGGAGATAATTACAAGGACCAAATCTTCTTTAACCAATAAGTCTAATTCTCACACAAGCAATTTTGTAATCATTTGAAGCAACTGTTACCACTCTGAGCAGGGTGATCTTCAATCAGTGAATTGACAGAAATGCAATAGTTAGATTTTCTAAGCAGAAGGGGAGACAACATAATATACATTTATTTGGAGATACAGCCATCAATGAAAGGGAACAATTGATACTGTAGCTGTCTTTTAAAGTGTTGAGAAAGACTGTTATGCTTACGGGGATGGAAAAGGCATATTAAAGCACAATACTCTGGTCTGAGAACTACCAAGTCAAACTGAGTGGTTTGAGTGTCCTAAGGATACGAGCAGAGGCAATCTTATTTCATGTTGATAAGAATGCTCCTAGAAGTGCATAGCAACATTGTAAATCATATTTTAATTAAAATTTTAGTACTTGTTGATGTTATTTGTTTATTGTCTCTATAAAGCATTTTTAACAGATGACATCTGGATATTTTGCTTAATTTCTCTTTTTTTCTACAAAATTGTTTAGTGAATTCAATTCTTGAAAAAGGCATCCAACTGACAGTTCCAGAAAATGAAGCTTTTTATTCAGTTTCAGAACAGAGTGTTCAACAAAGGGCCTTCAGACTGCTGTCGTTCTGTCCTAGGGGCCCATTTTTGAAGCAGTGGGCTTAGGATCACCCTGCTAGCCTTTGTTCCTTTGCCAACGCTGACATCTTAAATGTACCACTGAGAAGTTAAAGCATCACTTTTTTGTGATATAGTGGACGCAATTATGTCAGGGAGTACATCTAAACCACCATTATTCGTCCAGCAAGTGGTCACCAAATGGTCACCAAATAGTTCTTGAGCCATAATATGCAATTAAGAATGACTCAACATTTCACTGCAAGAACAAAAGCAGACAGTATGTTCCTCCTCTTCAGAGAACTATGTCCCTACATGACAGACAATGGAGTGTAGCAGATAGATTTGGCTTTGGAGTCAGGAAGATCTGGGTGCCAGTATTGACTCTGATAGATGCTGGTTTCTGTGACCATGGACAAGTTTCTCAACCTCTTGGTTACTCAGAAAATTGTTTACAGACAGACTGCTGATTTCTCTTGGTGGAAAGAATGTCCACGACAGGAGTTGCCTACTATAGAGTCCTACAGACTCTCCTTCATTGCCTACACTGATGGAATCATAAGTATGGATTAGTAATACTAGATGAACAATACTGAAGTATATAGTTATGGAAAGGCAGTATGGCTTCCAGAACAGAACCTGCTGATGTTCCATTTTCATTTTAATCCTAGAGAGAACTTTTAAAAACCTTGAGCCAATATATTTATTGAATTTATCTTCGATGAATGCTTCTATAGGCTGGTAACTCAACACTGATTTCTGCTAAAAATTTAAACCAAATTTAAAGTGAGTATTTATAAGCAGTTCAGAAACAAAGAGGTGAATATTGAGGACCACTATACATTTTTTAAGAACAATTTTGGCAGGCAAAATTAGGTGGGGAGGGGAGGCAATCAGGGTTAAGTGACTTGCCCAAGGTCACATAGCTAATAAGTGTCAAGTGTCTCTGGTCACATTTGAACTCAGGTCCTCCTGACTCCAGGGCCAGTGCTCTATCCACTGTGCCACCTAGCTCCCCCTAGGCCCAAATTTTCATGCTTATCTCTGACAATCTTTTGTTGTATTTTATTATATATTTTGATTGCTAAACTTTTGAAACTATTATTCTCCTTTGTACTTACCAAATGGTACTACTGGATAATTCAAAAAGGAACATTTTTTAAATTATGAAAAGATATAACAATGATTGTTATAACTTCTTATATAATCTTTGAAGATTAATAATTAATATAAAACTATTTTAAGACAATTTGCTTTACCCCTTCCCTCACTCTGCTCCCCATCCTCTCCTCTGCACATAAATTTCTACTATCTCCTTTGTGGAAAATAGCTGTTTGCCTCAGATTTGGGAACTGAAGCAATGTAATGGAAAAAATCAGATAGAAAGCTAATAAAAAGTCTGCTCAATATAAATTCAAATTCAACAAATATTTTCTGAGTACCTACTATATGAAAGATACTTGGACATAAGCATTAATTACGATCTGATAAGTTATATTTGGAGGAAGATGCAGATTATACTGCATAAAGTCCAAATAGAAAAAGGATCCCCTATTGACATAAAGTTTCTCCAGATGTTCCTCCTTGCAAATAATGTATCAATTGTAATGGGGATAGCTTGGCCTAATGGATAGAGTTGGCCTCAGAGACAGAAAAACCTGGGTTCAAGTCCTAATTCTGACACATGCTGTCTATGTGACACTTGGCAAGCTATCTCTCCTCTCAGTGCCCTAAGAATCTCTCTAAGATGGGAGTTTATAACTTTTATGTGTCATGATCTTTTATGGCAGTCTAGTGAAGCCAAAGGCTGTCTTCTCAGAAAAAAAAAAGGTTTTAATGCATAAAATATATAGGATCACCAATGAATTATATTATTATAATGAATAAAGACGTACTTTTGCCTATTTAAATTAATGGAATCCAGGACCTTCTAGGTGTCTATGGACCCAAAGTTAAGAACCCTTGCTCTAAGATTATAATTCAAAGAGATGGTAAAAACCTGCATTGGTAGAGGAGTTTCTTCATCTCATTCAAATGAGATAACTGAACTAGAAAAACCAAGTGAATGAAGAGCACATATTCCCCAAATTATGACCTGAGCTTGAAGCAGTAAAGCACATACATGATATACAGTTGGACAGAGACCCCTCCTAAAACATATCTCTTGGACATGTTTACTACCAATGGGCACTGAGTTGGGCCCAGAACTTAACAGGAAATAGAGATCTATGTGAATCACAACTGGGAAAATGTGAAATGCTTTTAATTATCCTATACTGTTCATTTCCATCAAAGCCTATCTTTTCAACACAATGTAAATCTATGTACAACATTATGTAACATCACATCAGAAGAATCATCACTGCTTCATATTTGGTGCAAATTATTATTTTAGTTCTGATCTGACTTTAAAAGATGTTAAAATATTTTCTCATATTAGTTTCTTGATTTTTACCTTTGTTCATCCCCTAAGAATTTGGAAGGCAAGTTAGTTCTCACAGCTCATTTGTCTAACATCTTCTTTGAAATGTGTTTTTGTTGTGGTCTGTAAGTTGCTCTTTTTTTCTTCTGATGTTATAAATCATTATTAACATCTTCTTTTTAACACTTAATGAAAACTAAAAGATCCAAAATAGTAGATACAGAACAGCAAACTTGCCACAGTTTCTAATCAATGGGCTCACAATCTAATTGGATTTTTGTGAGAATCAACTCAGGTAAAAGAGGGCATTCCTCTCTTCACTGGCTTTTTGGATCTCTTTTGCCATTTGGGTTAGGCTATTTTTTAAGGTGTTATTTTCTTCAGTATTTTTTGGGGTCTCCTTTAGCAAGCTGTTGACTTGTTTTTCATGATTTTCTTGCATCAATCTCATTTCTCTTCCCAGTTTTTCCTCTACTTCTCTTATTTGCTTCTCAAAATCCCTTTTGAGCTCTTCCAAGGCCTGGGACTGATTCATATTTTTCTTGGAGGCTTTGGATGTAGGAGCTTTGGCTTCGTTGTCTTCTTCTGGTTGTATGTTTTGATCTTCTTTGTCACCAAAGTAAGATAATATAGTCTGACTCTTTTTGCGCTGCTTACTCATGATCCCAGCCAATTACTTGAGTTTTAAACTATTAAGGTAAGAGTCTCCTTCCAATGTGGAGAACATACTGTCCCAAGCTTCGAGGGTTTGTACAGCTGTGTTCAGAACTACTTCTAGGGACCTGTAAATTTTCAGTTTTTCCAAGGTGGTATGATAAGGGGCAGGGTGTTTCCTCTCCATGGCCACAACAAGCTCTACCACGCCAGCGCTCCTCCTTGCCCCAGGACCGCCCTCAGAACTGTGACCCAGATCCAAGCATGGGCAAAGCAAGACATTCCTGCCTCAGCACTGGCAAAGAGATCCCTGCAATTCCCCTCTGATCAGCCACTCGATTCCCCCTCAGTCTGTGGGCTGGAAGCTCAGGAGGCAGCTGCTGCCCTGGGCCACACTCACCTAGCTTCTCTCTCACCATAGAAACAGACTTTTTCCCACTGACCTTCTAAGTTGTCTTTGGCATTCATGGGTTAAGAAGTCTGGAAACCACCACAGCTGCCCGAAGTTCAGTCCTCTGAGACCTGCTCCAGGGTCGCTGCAGCCTGCGCGCCCACATCGAACTGTGCTCCTCTCCCGGCCGGGCGCGATACACCTTTCTGATCAATCATTCAGGTTGTCTTGGGCTGGAAATTTGTTTCACTGTCTTTTTGTGGGTTCTGCTGCTTTAGAATTTGTTTAGAGTCTTTTTTTACAGGTATTTGGAGGGGTTTGGGGGAGAGCTCAAGCAAGTCACTGCTTTCACTCTGCCATCTTGACTCTGCCCCCAGACTAATTTTAGATATTACATGAATCATGGTTTTCAATTAACCATTGACGACAAACGTGAACTACTGAATTCAGGCACACATTCACACAATTTACCTACCTGAGAGAGTCCCAGTAGCCCATAAGAATGCCACTGATGGAGCACCACACAAGGACCTCCTGTCCACAGCTATAAAGTAGGTAATTAGTCCCTCCCATCTTAGAAAAGATTATAAAAGTCATACAGAAAAACTCTTCACTGTTGATTGCCCAAAAAATTGTTCTTCTCTATATGGTAGATAACATTGCAAAGCTGTGTCTGAAAGAGAAAAATGTCTTTTGGACCCAAGACCTATAGATATCCACAACATGGCATCAGGAGGCTGACCTTCCTTATATTGTATTTTTCCTAGGTCAAGGTCTTAGCTCTGATTAAAAGGAGTAGATATGATCCCTAGGAAAAGTAGAGACCTTCTTGCTTGGCTGTCTGTCTTTAGGTAAGGATAAAGGTGGGTCCTGAGCTGATCAGAGTTAGTAGCCATTGATGACAGTTAATCTTAGTGTAGTTTGTAGACTCATGCCAGAGTGTCTTGTGTGACTTCTTCTGTGCCCAGCAGTAGATATCTTTAACTGGGGGAGATATAGTATCATTTCAATGATATTGCTTTAACTAAATAATACAGCAATACATTTATTTTAATAAAAACTGAGATGTGCTCAATTTGGAGACCACTAATTTAAAAATTGTAGGAGCCTTAAAGATTATTCACCCCAACTGCCATAATTTTAAAGATAAGAAAATTAAGGCCCAGAGAGGCTAAGTTACTTGCCTAAGTTGATAGAAGTCACCAATAACAGGGCTATTTGAAATCAAATCTTCTGACTCTAAATTTTAGTACTCTTCATTGGAACACTTTACCCTGTTAATATATTATAAATCTTTACAAATAAGTCCTTTTACATAAAAACACAAGCCCCAAATCTACATATCCAAAGTGCAAAGAGTTTACCAATTCTGTGGCTAATTACTAGCCTTTTCTTTTAATTTGACTATGACGACATAGCCAAGCATGCCCTGAATAAATTATAAGTGCTGAGAAAAATCTGGTTCTCTTGCCCAGAAAGAAAAATATTTTGGAAGACTCAGGCCATGAAAATAATGACAAGACAATATGTTTGCAGATGAAGTCACAGTTTTCATTGCTATCTTTCACCCAAAATCACATTGATGTAATCACACCAATGACATGATGTTTGGAAAACTGTTATGATTATCTGATTAATCATGTCCCATTAGCTAAGTCTATAAAATTAACATGACATTTTTTAAATTAAATTTTATTTATTTTCATGAAGATGTGCCTTCTCTCTCTCACTTTCCCCTCCCAGTCCTTCAAATTGAGAAGGCTATAAAAACAAAAAACCCTGTTACAAAACATATAGTTACAAACATGCAAAACAAATTCCCATATTGGCCATGTCCAAAAAAAAGTCTCAATTTGCACTTTGAGTCCATCACTTCTCTATCAAGAAGCACATAACATAACATGAACATTTTAAAGTTTAAATGAGAGGTAACTTCAGCAGAAATAAAAGGTAGCATTTTTTTTCTTTTCAATTCAACAAACATTTATATTTCTTATAAGGTACAAAGTGGCCAATGGGTGGGATAGACATAACATGTTGTAGGAGTCCAAAGAAGGATGAACAATGTTGATGGTGATCTGGAGAAAGCACTGGATTTGGAATTTCAAATCCTACTTCTGCTACTTGTTAATTTTCTAACTTTGGGTAACTCCCTTTTTCTTTCTGGAGCTCAATTTTGTTTTCTGTAAAAATGAGGGTGATAGGGTAGAGAATTTTTAAGGATCTTTTCAAGTTCTACATCTCATGATCCCAATGACTAGTTCCCTCAAAATTCTAGAATCCAGAGAATAAATAATTGCAACACAATATACTAGTCTGAGATTTGAAAAAAAAAAGTGCACTTTTTCCAGTTTACATACCCACACTTTTCTCACTCCCTCTGTCTTTTCACCACACTGAGATCTGGCTTCATCCTTATAAAACAGCTGCCCTGGTTACCCTTTCTTGAACTGGTTGCACTTTCACTCATATCCCTTGATTCACTGGTCAAAGTAGGGGAGTTGGATTACTGTATTTCACCATATAATCATCGCCACGGCATACTCGTCGCACCCTGTGTTGTTGTTGTTTTTCAGTCCAAAAATTTGTTTATAAGCTTTCATCACATAATAGTCACATGGTATAATTCTGTTCATCACACCGCTTAAAAAGGTAAACAGAGAAGCAGTATGTTCATCAATGGCATATGGATACACATTTATTTCTCCTGCATTGTAAGCTGTGAGCCTAGAATTCTCAGCACACACACATTGTCAATATTCAATTTTAATGCAGATTCATAAGTATTCCATGCATCCTAATCTTGCACCAAAGACAGTTCAGTAATAAGTGATTTTTAAGGAATATCAGCACAATTTTAAAAAATCTTTACATAATGGTTGCACCTCACTTTTTAGCAAAAAAAAAAAAAATTGGCATAAAATCTGCAATGATTATGTGGTGAAATACGATACTCCTTTCTCCCCATTGCTACTTCCGGTCTCTCCCTCTACCACAATCAGTCAGTAATCTCTCCTCCTTTGAGCGTCATTCAATTCATTTTTATGTCATTCAATTGTTTACAGACCTCCAGGTCAGACTCTCCATTCCTCAGTGAGTTCAGTGCATGGTTCAGTCTTTTTGTCTTCCCCAACTATTACCCTTATACTAGGGAACTTCAATACGTATGTTGTTTGTCTTTTGTTTTTGAAGAGGATCAATGACATTATGGGGTGATGGCTTGACTTGCTCGTGAACTGGATTTAAGTGAGGCAGAGTTGCACAAAGTCACCAGCCTCACTCTCTCTTCCAGAGTCGTGAAAGTCCAATAGCAAGACAAAAGTCAAGATGACTGGCAGCAGCCTGGGATGCAGTGGATGATCTTCAATGCCTGACAAAGTTCTAAATGCTCAACACCACCTGCTTCAGCTGCCTTCGTGGTCATTAGAACAACTTGGTCACATCCATCCATTCCACCAGAGGAAGTCTTCACATGCTTGGGAAAGACATCTCCTAAACCACCAACAGGTTGAGGTCTGTTGGTTACCCTCAATTCCTCAACCTATTCATTTCCTATTACCTACTCCTTATCCTACCAAAGCTACACATAGAGATGATCATATTCTTGATTTTGCCATCACCCACAAGTGAACAACATCTTCATGTTCATGAACATTGGAATTGTTTCATCTGATTATGATCTGCTGTTCTTCTACCTCTTCTTCTGCCTTGCAGTTTCACCACAACCTCCAATTGCTCAGTTCTTTCCCAGATCCCCACTTCTGCACTGGCTATACTCTCTTCTCTTCTCCAGCTTGATCCCTTAGTGAACCAATTCAACTTCACATGGTCTTCTTCTTTTGAGTCCCTTGTATTTCAATCCTATCAAAGATCTTACCCATAAAATCCTAGCCTTGGCTTATTACTATCCCATCATTCACTGCCTTCATTCTTATTCATGTTGTAAAATTGCTATATTTATTAATTATTATTGAGAATTGAATCTAATCACTAGAATCAGTACTTAGGAATTAGTAATCTTAGCAGTATGATCTATAACAGGCCTGCACAATATATGCCCCTCAGGCCACCCAAGGATTTTGGGTGGCCTGTGAAAAATGTAGAGGATATAAAAGAAAGTAAAGATGTAATGAGTGCTTTGTACATCCACTAGTCACTCCTCCCTCCTTTTCTTTGCACAAGATATCTCTGATTCCTAATGTTTTCATTAGGAGTCACTTTTCCTCCTAATCTCTGCTTCCTAGAGTACCCTTTGTTTTCTTCAAGCCTCAGCTAAAGTCCCACCTCCTGCAAGAAGGGGTTCCCAGTTTTCATTAATCTTAATAATCCCTTTGAGACCACCCACCCCCATGTATCCTGTATATAGCTTGTTTGTACGTAGTTATTTTCATATTTTCATATGAAGTCTCCTTCATAAGACTGTGAGTTCCCTGAGATCAGGGACTTTTTTTTTAACCTTTCTTTGTACCTCCAATGCTAGCACATCGCTTTGACACATAGGAGGAGCTTAATGAATAGTAGTTAACTGACTGACATATACATTCACAGCCAACATGGTATGTACGTAGAGGTAACCTGATTGCTAGTTACACACACACACACACACACACACACACACACACACTCACACACAAAGTATATACTAATATAAAATTTTTAAAAAAACTATAAAATCTAGAATATTTTATTTAGTACAATTTTATCTGAAGAGCAGACAGCTGAATGTATATCTAGGATTCTGTTTTGGAAGAAGAGTATAAAGGGAAATACCCGGACAACTTAACACAATATTTCCTTAATGCCAATTTCCATCTGACAGCTTCTTAAAAGTAATAGGTTGACAGACTTCTGGGGGTGGAGCCAAGATGGCAGAGTAGAGGAAACAGCTGAGCTCTTCCAATATTGCCGTCCAAACAACTTTAAAATAAAGCCTCAAATAGAATTCGGGAGTGGCAGAGCCAACAAAGGTTGAGGAAAGACATTTTTCCAGCCCAAGACAACTTAAGAGGACAGAAGAAGAAGACTATGACACTGGGATAGGGGCTGGCCCAGAGTCCACATGGCAGCAACACTACCTGTGGGCCTTGGAGGCAGCAATAGCAGCAACAGGAGCTTCATAAGCTCTCGAGCCAGAGATGATGAGGCGATCTGTCAACTGGTTAGAAAGAGATTACAGAAGACCCCTGTGCTAGAACTAGGCAAAGGACTGTTTGGCAACCTAATTGCCCCTACCTATTTCAGGGTCACAGGTCCAAGATAGAGAGCAGCTCTTTCAGTCATGAAGGAGCAGGGGTCCTGAGAAGCAGTATCACTTTCTATAACAAAGCAGCAAGGGCCTGGAGGAACAGTACTACTTATAGCTCCAAGGGATCAGAGGCCTTTCCTCTAGGTAAAGGAAGGACAAAATTAACTGTAGAAAACAAGTCCTTAAAAAATACAATTGGCCAACTGGAAAAAAAAAGTACACTGAAGAAAACAAGTCCCTAAAAAATACAATTGGCCAAATAGGGAAGGAGGTACAAAATCTAATAGAAGAAAACAATTTGTTAAAAATCAGAATTGGGCAAATGGAAGCTAATGACTCTATGAGAAAGCAAGAATCAGTCAAACAGCAACAAAAGAATGAAAAAATAGACAGTGTAAAATACTTCATTGGTAAAACAGCTGACCTGGAAAATAGATCCAGGAGAGACAAATTAAAAATTATTGGTCTACCTGAAAATCATGATGAAAAAAAGAGCCTGGACAGTATCTTTCAGGAAATCATAAAGGAAAACTGCCCTGAGGTCCTAGATCCAGGGGGTAAAACAGCCATAGAAAGAATCCACCAATCACCTTCTGAAAGAGTTTCCAAATTGAAAACACCAAGAAATATAGTAGCCAAATTTCAAAATTACCAGGTCAAAGAGAAAATACTGCAAGCAGTCAGAAAGAAACAATTTAGGGGCAGTTAGGGGGTACAGTGGATAAAGCACCGGCCCTGAAGTCAGGAGGACATGAGTTCAAATCCGGCCTCCGACCAAACACTTGACACTTACTAGCTGTGTGACCCTGGGCAAGTCACTTAACCCCAACTGCCTAAGCAAAAAAAGAAAGAAAGAAAGAAAAAAAGAAACAATTTAAATATCACAGAACCACAGTCAGGATTACATACAACCTTGCAACTTCCACATTAAAAGACTGTAGGCATGGAATATGACATTCCATAAGGCAAAAGAGCTTGGATTACAACCAAAGATCAACTACTCAGCAAAAATGAGCATGATCTTTCAGGGGAGCAGATGGATATTCAATGAAATAGGGGACTTCCAAGCCTTCCTGATAAAAAGATCAGAGCTCAACAGAAAATTTGATCTTCAAAATACAAGACTCAAGACAGACATAAAAAAGTAAACGGGACAGAAAGAAACAACATGTTATTAATAAGGGCAAACTGTTTACATCCCCACAAGGGAAGATGACACTTGTAACCTTTGAGGACTGTATTGTTATTACACCATGTTAAAGGGATATACATAAAGGGCTGGGTATAAGCTGACTTTGACGTAATGATAAAAAAAAATCTAATCAAGTAGGTTAAATGGATCCAAGTAAGTGCATTAATCTGATCTAACTAAGAAAATGTACTGAGAGAGAAGGAAAGGAGGAGGCAGACAAAGATAAATTACATTACAGGAAAAGTCACAAAAACCTATTATAGCAGAAGGAAAGAAGGGAGGGAGATGAGAATTGTTTGAACCTTACTCTTATCAGATTTGGCTCAAGAAGGGAATAACATAATCAGTTAGGTACTAATATTGATAGACTTAACTCTTCTCAGCAATACAAGGATCTAAGATATCTCCAAAGGTCTCATGATGGAAATTGCTATCCACATCCAAAGAAAGAACTATGGAGTTTGAATGCAGATCAAAGCATACTATTTGCTATCTTTTTTCTTCTGTTGTGTTTTGTTTCCTCTTTCTGGTGGTTTCTCCTATTGGTTCTAAATCTTACTTACAACATCACTAAAATATGTTTAATAAGAATGTGTATGTATAGCCTATATCAGATTGCGCACCTTCTTGGGGAGGGGGGGAGAGGGGGAGAAAAATTTAAAACTCAAAAGTTTATGGAAGTGATTGCTGATAAATCAAAATAAATTAATTTGAAAAAAGAAAAAACCCCACTGGATCCCTTTTACAAGCAGAATGAAATATAAAGTCTGCTGTTTGAAATTAAAGTTCTTTACAACTTAGAAAAAAAAAGTTAAGATATGATAGACCTCTGGAGAAAATTGAATGGGAATATAAAAGAGTACACAGTACCTTTTTCTTAGCTGTACATGACATATTTACAAACGCTAGCCATAGGACATAAAACCTCACAAACAAATGTAGAAAAGCAGAAGCATTAAATGCATTCTTTTCAGACCACAATACAATAAAAATTACATTCAATAAAAGGCTGTGGAAACCTAGATTAAAAATTAATTGGAAACTAAATAATCTAATCCTAAAGAATGAGAGAGTCAAAGAACAAATCATAGAAACAATCTAATTTCATTAAAGAGAATGATAAAAATGAGAAAACATATCAAAATTTATGGGATGCAGCCAAAGCAGTACTTAGGGGAAATTTTATATCTCTAAATGCATACATTAATAAATGCAAAAAAGAGCAGATCAATGAATTGAACATGCAACTAAAAGAAACAGAAAAAGAACAAATTTAAAATCCCCAACCACCAAAATGGAAATCTTGAAAAATCAAAGGAAAGATTAATAAAATTGAAAGTAAAGAAACCATTAAACTAATAAATAAAACTAGGAGCTGGTTTTATGAACAATCAATACACTAGATAAACCATTAATTAACTTGATTTAAAAAAAGAAAGAAAATCAATTTACCAATGTAAAAAATAAAAAGGATAAATATGCCACCAATGAAGATGAAATTAAAGCAATTATTAGTTCTCATATGCCAGTAAAGCTGACAATCTAAATGAAATGGAGAAATATTTACAAAAATATAAATTGCCGAGATAAAGAGAAGAAGAAATAGAATACTTAAATAACTCTGTCTTAGAAAAAGAAATTGAACAAGCCATTAAGAACTCTCTTAGAAAAAAATCTTCAGGACCAGATGGATTTACAAATGAATTCTACCAAACATTTATGGAACTATTAATCCCAATACTATATAAACTGTTTGAAAAAAAAATAGGTAAAGAAAGAGTCCTATCAAATTCCTTTTATTACACAAATATTGTTTTGATGCCTAAACCAGAAAGAGTAAAAACAGAGAAAGAAAGCTATATAACAATTTCCCTGATGAATACTGATGCAAAAAAAAAGTTTTAATAAAATAGTAGAAAGGAGATTACAGTAATATGTCACAAAGATCATTGACTATGACCAGATGAGATTTATACCAGGAATGCAGGGCTTGTTCAATATTAGGAAAACTACAAGCATAACTGACCATATCAATAACAAAAATCATATATTTCTAGTGATGTAGAAAAAAAACTTTTAACAAAATACAACACCCATTCCAATTAAAAATACTAGAAAGCACAGGAATAAATGGAGCCTTTTTTAAAATGACAAGTAGTACCTATCTAAAACCAAGAGAAAGTATTTTCTGTAATAGGGATAGGCTAGGAGCCATCCTAATAAGATCAGGAGTGAAGCAAGGATATCCCTTATTACCACTATTATTCAATATTGTTCTAGAAATGCTAGCTATGGCAATAAAACAAGAAAAAAATATTGAAGGAATACAAATAGGTGATGAAAAAAACTATCACTCTTTGCAGATGTTATGATGATATCTTTAGACCCTAGAGAATCAACAAAAAAACTGGTTGAAAAAAACAATTTTAGCAAAATTGCAGGACAGAAAATAAACCTACATAAATCATCAGCGGTTCTATAGATTACCAACAAAACCCAACAGATAGAGATAAAAAGAGAAATTCCATTTAAAGTAATAGTAGACATTATAAAATACTTAAGAATCTACCTGCCAAGACAAACCCAGAGACTATATGAACACAATTACATAACAACTTTCACATGAACACAGATCTAAACAATTGGGGAAATATTAATTTCTCAAGGGTAGGCCAAGCCAATTTAATAAAAAGACAATTCTACCTAAATTAATTTACTTATTCAGTACCACACCAAACTACCAAATAATTATTTTGTAGAGTTAGAAAAAAATCTGGAAGAATAAAAGGTCAAGAATATCAAGGGAATTAATGGAAAAAAATGTGAAAGTGACAGATTTCAAACTATATTACAAAGTGGTAATTATCAAAACAATCTGGTACTGGCTAAGATATAGAGTCATGAATCAATGAAATAGATTAGGTACACATACACAGTAGTAAGTGACCACAATAATTGCGTTTGATAAAGTCAAAGACCCAAGGTTCTTGGGGCAAGAATTCACAATCTGACAAAAATTGCTGGGAAAACTGGAAAGCAACTTGGCAGAAACTAGGCATAGACAAACATTTCATACCATATGCCAAAATAAGGTCAAAAGGGGTAAATGATTTAAACATAAAGGGTAACATCATAAGTAAATTAGGGAACATAGAAAAACTTACCTGTCAGATAAAGGAAGAGTTTATGATCAAGTAAGAGACAGAGAGGATGATAGGAGGTAAAATGGATAATTTTGATTATGTGAAATTAAAAAGGTTTTGCGCAAACAAAACCAATGTAGCCAAGATTAGAAGAAAAAAAAAAACAGGATACTGGAAGGAAAACTTTTTAATTCTGATAAAGGCCTCATTTCTCAAATATATAGAAAACTGAACCAAATTTATAAGAGTATAAGTCATTCCCAAATTGATAAACAGTCAAAAATATGAGCAGGCAGTTTTCAGAAGAAGAAATCAAAACTATCAATAGCCACATGAAAAAAATGCCCCAAATCACTATTGATTAGAGAAATACAAATTGAAACAACTCTGATGTACCACCTCACATTTATCAATTTGGCTAACAATACAGAAAAGGAAAATGACAAATGTTGGAGGGGATGTGAAAAAAATAGGGACATTAATGCACTGTTGGTAGAGTTGTGAACTGGTCCTACCAATCTGGAAAACAATTTGAAACTATGCCCAAAAGGCTATAAAACTGTGTATGCCTTTGACCCAATAATACTACTACTAGATCTGTACCCCAAAAAGATACATATATGTGTATATATATGTATGTATGTATGAGTATATATGTATATGTATGTATATATATGTGTGTGTGTGTGTATATATATATATATATATGTAGCAACTCTTTTTGTGATGGCAAAGAATTGGAAATTGAAGGGAAGTCATCAATTGAGGAATGACTGAAAAAGTCGTGGCCTATGATTGTGATGGAATAATATTGTACTATAAGAAATGATGAGCCAGATGGTTTCTGAAAAACCTGAGGAGACTTGATCTGATGCAAAGTGAGAACGGTACCAGGAAAACATTGTACACAGTAATAGCAATATTGTAACAATGATCAACTGTGAAAGACTTGGCTACTCTGATCAAGGCAATGATTCAAGACAATTCCAAAGAACCCAGGATGAAAAATGCTATCCACCTCCTAAGAGAGAACTGATAAACTCTGAGGGCAGACTGAAGTACACTTTTCTTACTTTGTTTCTGGCTTTTTATTTATTTTTTGTATGTGACATGGCTAATACAGAAACATGTTTTGCATGACTTCACAGGTACAATCAATATCATATCGCTTGTCTTTTTAATGGGTGAGGTAGGTGCCAGAGGGAGGCAGAGAATTTGGAACTCAATTTTTAAAAAATGAATGTTATGAAGTTTTAAAAAAAATTTTAAGAAAGTAATACTTTAAAGGTTAATTACTTTATGAGGATTCTCCCTAGCTTCTCCTGAAGTCTAGGAGGTGAATCTATACTCTTGCAATGCAAGCTTTATGTAAAGTCAATTCACTACCAACTTGGGAGTATTACTTGCATGAAGACAAAGTGATGAGAAAAGAACTTACTCATCCCATATGTGAATGGAAAACTGCCATTCAATCTGATCAGCCTGCCAAGAAATGCTTATTCTTCCAAACAAGTAGAATGCAACATGTCATAGACTAATTGTAATATTGACACATTTGATGTATATAAGTAGGGAGGTTTCTGACAATAGTTAGAAATAATCCCCATTACATTTAAGTAATGGAATAATAGACAACATCAGCAGAAATAAATTATATAACATTATCTTAGACTATTATCACTATTGCTTGAGTGTTGTTTATGAAGAAGCAATGTCAAATGGTACATTGGTAGATGTGAATCTGTAATACTGCTTCTTTTAAAAGATATTAAACATATACATCTATATATACATATATGCACATATAAAAGAAAATACTTTGCATATTTCATTTTTAAAATAATAGTAATAATGACAATAAAGGTACATTTTACTTGGTAAAAATAAAGGACTATCTCCACCAACCTAAGGGCAAAAATGTTTTATTTTAAGAACAGATTATAATACTATGGAAGAAAGTAATAAGGATAGTATTGGCATTCCATTAACTCTCATAGCAACTTATACTGGTCAGGCACTTTTGCACTCTACTTTGTACTCTATTTCTATATATACATATATGACGGGCTCTAAGAGTCTCAGAACTACATTTTCCAGAAGCTTGGATATGACCCAGTAAATGATGTTACCTCAGCTTGAACTCTGAATAGATAAGCATGCTTTCATCAGTGTGTCTAGTTTAAAAAACTATGACAAAGATCCAAGCTTGAGTTTGGGAAGGAGAGTAGCAAAAGGGAAAGGGAAGAAATGGCAAGCCAGGATCTAGCCGTGATGTCCTGTTTATGAAATTGCTTTACTGAGGGGCATCACTTTCAGAACTGCCCAAGGTTTCAATGTTTGCCCAGTTTGCATGCCAAGTCGAAACAACTTCTTCTACAATGCCCTTCAGTTCTCATGCTGACACCCTTCTGTGAATGCCCTTTACAAATGTAGATTGTAAATGTGGAAGCAGCGGAATGATTCCAAGATAGCTGAATAGGAAGACTGGGCAAGGAGAAAGAGGAGAGGTTGTAGCTTTGGGAAATAGTGGTTAGACTGCCTACTTTCTGGTTTAATTCCTTTTTATTTACTTTGCATTCTGCTTTAAGTAAATGTCTTTTGCATTACTATTACATTGCATGATTCATTTTAGCTTAGCTGGGGAAGATGCAGTAGAAACGGGGATTTCTGAGCTATGAATTGACATAAATGATTACTCCCTGAGTACAATGTCTATGAGAATAGCTAAAGAGGATCACATTAGGGGGCTTTGTTGTTCCACGCATCATAGTTCATAGACACACACACACACACACACACACACACACACACACACACAGAATTGTAAACCTCTTTAGGGTAAAAACTACCTCAAACATCTTTGTATTTCCACTCAACATCTAGTAAAGTAGGATCCTGATACATGTTTAGTTGAATTAAATTATATACATATTGAAACAAAACAGGTTGAATGAATAAATGAAAAAAGTATTTATTAAGTTCTTACTGTATACAAAGTACTGTGCTAAGTACTGCAGGATATAAATAGAAAAGTTTCTCTGCTCTCAAGGAGCTTGCATTCTAATGGGAGAGGATGAAATGGAGGTAAAAATCATTGCATTTCTCAAGTTCCTTGCTTCTAAAAACAGAATTATAGAATCAGAGACTCTTAGACTTAGAAGAAACCTTAGAAGCCAGCTAATTTCTTTTTTAATATATATTTTATTTTCCCCCAATTGCACATTAAAACAATTTTTAAATGTTTGAATTCCAAATTCTATCCCTCTGACCCTCTCTGTCATCCCCCTTCCTTGAGACCGTAAGCAATCAGATATAGGTTATACATGTTCAATCATGTAAAACATTTCCATATTAGTCATTTTGTACAAGAGGACTCAAATAAATAAAAGAAAAAGAATGAAAGAAAGAAAGAAAGTGAAAAACAGCATGTTTCAGTCTGTATTCAAACACTATCAGTTCTTTCTCTGGAGGTGGACAGTATGCATTCAACAATCCTTGGGGACTGTCTTGGATCATTGTATTGCTGAGAATAGCTAAGTCATTCACAATTCTTCAACATACAATATTGCTGTTACTGTGTACAATGTTCTCCTGGTTCTGCTCATGTCACTTTGTATCAGTTCATTTAAGTTTTTGTCATTTTTTCTAAAATCATTCTGCGTGTCATTTCTTACAGCACAATAATACTCTATCACAAACATATACCACAGATTGTTTAGCCATTCCCCAACTGATGGGCATCCTCTCAATTTCCAATTCTCAGCCTTCACAAAAAAAGCTGCTATAAATATTTTTGTACAAATGGATCCTCCCCCCTCTTTTTTTTTTTTTTTTTGGTGTCCTTGGGATACAGACCTAATAATGCTACTGCTGTATCAAAAGGGTATGCACAGTTTCATAACCCTTTGGGCACAGTTCCAAATTGCTCTCCAGAGTGACCGAATCAGTTCACAATTCCACTAATAATGCATTAATGTCCCAGTTTTCCCACATCCCCTCCAACATCCATCATTTTCCTTTTTTGTCATATTAGCTAATCTGATGTGAGGTACCTCAGAGTTGTTTTAATCTGCATTTCTCTAATCAATAGTGATTTAGAGCATTATTTCATATGACTATAGATAGCTTTAATTTGTCTGAAAACTGCCTGTTCGTGTCCTTTCACCATTTATCAATTGGGGAATGTCTTGTATTTTTATAAATTTGACTCAGTTCTCTATATATTTGAGAAATGAGACCTTTATTGAGATCCTCATTGCAAAAAAATCTAGTCTAATCTCTTATCCCATGCAGGAATGCCCTTTACAGCATCCTTGTAAGGAAACAAAACTATATATATGTATACATACACATGTATGTATATACAGACACATACATATATAGAAGTAGTTCAAGTAGGTTTTAGCCATTTTGGCTTTCTAAAATGAAATTGAAATGCAAACTCTACTGGTCTCTTCAACTCTTGGATTGTTTATCTATGATTCTGGTATTCTAAAAAGAAAATATTTTCCCCTGAATAAGTTATAAAAGGTAGAAGTTAAAAAGAACATAATTATGTGACTAGTTTAAGTATTACATTTAGCAACTTTTATGTCTAGATATAATTTGCTGTAAGTATCTAAATGAAGCATTTTTTTTTCTTCCTGACTCATGTTGGAAGGGAGCTTGGCTTTTCCCATCAATCCTCACCTTCTCTCAGGGATACCTAGAAAAACAGCTCGGGGTAATGTGAATAACCTGAGCTAGTTGATATTGGTGTGGGGAATGGGAGTGGGGACTCTTGAGGAATAAGGGACAACTGAAGGGATACTGGGGCATTTATGAAGCTTCGAGACATGTAGACAGGAAATACACCATCCAGGACTTGGGGGTTAGGGAAAAGGCAACAGATTATTAAGTCACATTGTCCCACTATGGTATTGCTTATATAAAAGAGCTTAGAGATGATGGGGATAAGAAATATCCTTGATTCCTAGATAAACTTTTCTATGTGAGCAGAAGATGGTAGAAATCATAATACAAGGAAAGATTTTAGAGTAGAAACCTGAATGTGAGCTGTAACACAATCCACATTTCATACCCAGCTAAGGAATGTCTGAAGTACCTGCCTTGTAAAAGGAGAGATAACAATTAAGGTATGACTTAGGATTTTTTAACCTGGGTCCAAAACAGTTGAGGGTAGAATAATGCCACAAGGGAATGTGTGGTGAAGGTCAGTGAGAATGAAGAAGGAAGGAAGGGAACTTACAATGTGACCACAAGAAAAATTGTTCCAGCAGTGGCCCACTAACTTCTCCCCTCAACTCAGTACACACAACTCCTCTCCATCATCCTCTTAGCTGCTTTATCAGTTGGTACCCTAGAAAAAGCCTTAGTGATCCTGCCTAAGTTGCAGCTCTGGTTAACTATTCTGCTAGAGCTTCAAAGAATTGTAAAAGAAATGTCAACCGAGACCAACAACCACCTGCTGGGAGAAGTGGATAACCATAGCAGGTATCATGGGCTGAGGAATTATGCAAAGCAGTATCTATTGAAGTACTAACTTACATGACCAAAAGTCACAGAAGCTATAAAGATTTCTGAGGAAAAAAAAAAATCTCATTGGTAGATGTTGATACTTTCCATGAACTCTGAAAACAGTAATTATTTGTTTTCTTTGACCTGAAAATAAACTTTTTTTACTAGAGTTTTGTGAATGGTGTGCTTGCAAGGGGTGCTAATGACATTACCATGAGATGTAATTTATGATGAAATTCCTAGATTGTTTTAGTGGGGACAATGAGAGGTCAGAAATCCTGCAAAATATACATAGATCTTTCATGCCTCTGACATAAAGCTTTCAAAATCCAACTAAAGTAACAGAAAAGAGAGCACTGAATAGAATAACATCTTTTTAGGATGGTTTAGAAATAGTTTTTTAGGAGAACTGAGAAATAAATTAGGTGGCAGCTTCCAGACTCTGTGATTTTTTATTATTATCATCATTTTAATCATCAATGATTTGTACAACACTTTCAGGTTCCATTAAGTTTCCAATAATGGTATAACAGAAAGACCTGGATTTAAACTCCACCTCTGATACCAACTAGCTATATGACCATGTCGGGATCCAAGACCATCCCTCTTTTTATACTCCTCTGTTTTTACCAGAGCTAAGGCCTAGCAAATAAGCTGTGCCCTGAACTTCGCATGACAATAATCCTCTGTGCTCACCTTCTGGATCAACAGTGTTGCAACTAAATATCAAACTGATGGTTCCTGAGCTCAGGCAAGCACCAACAGGCCTAGACATGAAGACCTGCTATGAATGGACTTTTTGTCCCTAGACAACCTTGCCTCACAGTTGCTATTGTGCCTCACTGTTGCTGATGTGCCTCACCACTGTTGCTAAACTACACTGTTTGATTCTTTATCTAGCCACAAATATATAAATCAAGATTTAGCCCCACAGCTTTGGGTCTCCTAATAGAGGAGGAGCTGACACGTGTCTAATTTCTCTCCGTCAATGAAATAAAGCAAGCTTTTTGCTTTTAACCTGTGTGAGTTCTTTGGTATTTTTAGAGTTAACGGTGGTTAGAAAACCTCTGTGCCTCTTTGGTCATTTGTTACCAGAGTTGACAACCACTATAATATAAGGCAAAATATGATAAAAGAGATAGAGAATGTCATAGAAATTCAGAGGATAATACCTGGCACAGAGTAGGTGTTTAACAAAGGCTTGTTCCCTTCCTTCCCTTTCCTTATGAGCAATTCACTTACACACTCCAAAAACAGTTTCCACATTTGGAAAATGATCATAATAATATCTAGCATTTATATAGTGGCTAAAGATTTGCAAAGGGTTTTACATGTGTTAACTCATTTGATCCTCACAACTGTGAGGTAAGTGCTTTGTCCTCATTTTACCCTATTTTTTTAAAAGTTTTGTTTTCTTTTTTTAGAGTGACAAAATTTTTGGTTTTTTAAAGAATGATAGTCATTCAGGTTAATATCTCCAAATTCCAGTAAACAAAGTCTTTCCAGAATCTTTTAATTACTGTTAAACATTTTTATTAGAAGATGAGGATTTGGGCAGCTAGGTGGCACAGTGGATAGAGCTCTAGCCTTGGAGTCAGGAGGACCCGAGTTCAAATCCAGCCTTAGACACTTGACACTGTGACCCTGGGCAAGTCACCACACCCTGATTGCCTCACCAAAAAGCAAAAAAAAAAAAAAGACAAGTAACTTAAACCACTACATGGACCTTTCTTTTAAATATGAAACCTAAGGAAGCACTTTAAAAGTCAGCATTAGCAGAGAAGCAGTTGCATAATTACAACCCCCGTTCCCAAAAATATAAAGAAACTTAGCTGGAAAAAGTTAAATAATTGCCCAAGGCCAAACAGTACAAATTTGAACTCAGGTCTTCCTGAATACAATGTATGTAAAGTGCTTTGTAAACCTTCAGACACCATATCAGTTATCCATCCAGCTGAGAATGGTTTGGTTCTCCTCTGAATATTCCTACCACTTTTTATCTCTTTTATCATATTTTGCCTCATAGTTATTTGTGTATGCTTTATCCTCAGTATTAGACCATAATCTCTTTAAGAGTCCCTATCTTAGTCATCTTATGGCCCAACCCCTCCACACACACACACACACACACACACAATTTGCAAGATTGGAACAAATTCCCTTGTCATTAATAGAATCAGAGGGAAGCTGCAAAAAAAATTACTTTTTGTCCAGTCCCTGCACTGCTAACTTTCTAGGCCAGAGATTTCAGACCAGATTTTAGATCAAACTTATTCTATTTGTTAGAATTTCACATCCCTATTCTTTTGTTGAGTTGACAAATTGTATCCAATCAAAGGGCAGAGTCTTCATAAGGAAGCAAGCGTTGCATGCCTATTTCCATAAAACACTGAAGTGGTTCAACATAAAGCAATCAGGACAATATGGCCCCTATGTGCTAGATAAGCTGGGGCCGGTGATGAAGACACAACATATAGGGAAGAGATATGTTCCTCGGACCACTCTACTCTTGGTTTGACTAACTGTGACTGGTTGGGTCATTCCCATTTCCATCATGAACAGCCAGGTACATTATTCAAATTCTCTTTCCTTCTAACCATCCTGTTTGCTTAATCTTAGGGAAATTCTTAGTTTAGTTAGTGAAAAAGAAATGTCCTATCTTAAAAGGTTTTCAAACTTTCCATTAGGATTCCTAATTTCAAAGCTGATTACCTGGTTGCATATTTTAATCCTTTCTTTTATCTCTTTCATCCTTTAAGAAATGTCTTCTAATTCTGTATTCCAGCATTTAATTACTTAGGTACTATTTACCCAACACATACCATTCATGATTTTATAGACTTCAGTCATATTCCCTCTAAGTCTTCACTGAGCACTTTAAAGAGACTTAAAGAGTTCAAATATCTTTAGTCCTATGAGTTCACTGTCTTCATCTTTTAAGCTGCCTTTCTCTGGACTTTTTGTGTTATAGTATAAAGAAAAGTTCTTTGCATCTACAGCATAAGTATGTTCTATCTTATTCCACAGGTTCTATGCTTAGTCCAACAATACCTATTTATAATCCAATAAAACATTTTCTACAAAATATTTTAAAATATCTTCAGGGAAACATTATTCTGACATTACTTCCTCTATACTTATATACAAGTTTGAAGTCACTTTCACCACAAAACAAATGATGGATATGCATCCATGTCTGCATGTAAATTTGTTTTATTTTTTATAACTATGACTGAAGTAATGATTCTTGAAATGTCTCTCACAACAGACTTGATTGACAGCTTTCTAAGTGCTGTGTCTTTTATAGCAAACAAAATTGGCAGCCCTTAGGTAAAGAGCACGTGCAGCCTGAGTGGCATTATTTTGTTCATATAGAAAAAAGTGAAATACAAAGGAAAATTTGTTCTAATTATTGCTTTTTAAAATTCAGCTAATGTATTGAGTAAATGTGTGATGTGGTAGGATATATCCACTTGTGGGGAAATGATGAGTTCAGGGAGCACCGAAATGTTGGGGTGCCACCTAAAATGATGAGGAATATTCGGGTGGATTCTATTGTTCTGAAAGAATTCATTAGGACAGTCTCCAACTTAAAGAAAGGCATTTATTGAGCGAGCCCTAGTCCCCTAAGGGAGCAGAATGGCCCTGCTTCCCATAGGAGGCAAAGGTGGCTATTCGGGCTAGGTGTCTGGTGTAAATACAATTTTATGGAATGGGGGGGAGGGGACAGAGAATATAAAGAGGGCATATCTGGTCAAGGAGAACAGGAAAGGGGGAAGGGGAGGACTACTCCAAGGTGTCAGGTAGTCCATACAGATAAGCAAAGAGAATAGGAAAAGGGAGGGGAAGAGTTGTGAGGTGATTGGCGGTGCTTTGTGAAAGCACACAGGTAAGTCCAAGAGAGAGGGCTTCAATACGGTAGTCTTTTTTGATCACTTTTCTGGCTAGTCCCACCTTGTATCTTATCTCATATCTCACATCCTGAATCCTTCTTGCCCCATCTGTGTCTGTCCCCTCACTAATCAATATGATAGGCACATTTTTATACCAATGCTGAAGATTAAGACTGAATGACTATGCCAGTAATGTATCTTTACTACAAAATATCTGAAATACCTCAAGGATGGTAATGATATTACCCATCACCCTGTATTATATGTATATTGTTCATTTAGTTACGTTTAGTCTACCCAACAGAATAAATCGATTTTACCAAATTTCCAGGGGTTAGACTATGGAAGGAAAAAAAATGCTCCTGAACAAAATATAGACAAAAGGTGACACCTTTTTCAGAAACTACTTGGCCTTATTTTGCATTTGCATATGTGTATAGTCTATGTGAGTGGTTGATCTGCAAGTGGATCTTCCATTGTTGATTTTATAATGAAAATGTAATAAAACTCCCACAAACTGTCAGATCTCCCTATCAACATTATTCCTTCTAGCACAGTTTTACAATCTCAGATAAACTGTTAACCCTAATTAATCCCTCTCCGGGAATCCAGTGTCTAAATGATACTGATTACAGTGTTCTTTTTGACATGAGATACTCAACAAATATAATGCCAACTATAGTTGCTGATTAAATTCACACTATAGATCATGTGAGAGAGATACTAGGTGTTTACATAAAGGATCACTGGCTAGGTCTTTTAAGTATTGTCGTTAAGGAATATGATAGAAAAGTACAAAAGCATAGATCTGAATAAAGTTCATGGACTGGCAGCCCATCTACTAGGAGAACAATTCCGTTATGAATTGGATTTATGTATCTGGGGGTAGATAAAAGTAGGGAAGTAGGAAGGGAAAGAAGAAAGGTCAATCTGGACCAAAATTGTAGGATTCAGCTGGAGCTATAGAAGTATGGAGAAGGGGGGGGGGGGGGATAGACTTCTAAACCATTTTAAAATGTTTATTATGCTTATTAATCCTACGATCTTATCTTCTTCCCCAAACCTGCTCCTTCTTCACTGTTTCGGTTGAGTGGCCTTACCACTTAACAAATTTTCTTAGAGGCTATAATTTGTCAAATGTCATTCCATTAGCAAATGTCATAGCTGGGACTAAAATTTAGGTCTTTCTGACATTAAGCTAATGCTCTATTCCAGCTGATCTGGGCATTCTTGACTGAAAGACCTTTAAGATCCTGGTCATCTTATCAAACTGATCAGAATTTGAGCCAAGATCTCAGAGGATCAGAGTCCCAAATCTAGTGCTCTTTCAATTACATAGTACAACCTCTTTTGCCTTTCCTGATGAAAGTTATCTAATTCTTAACACTACTCTAACTAGAAAGCTCTAGGACCTCAGAAAATGTAGTACAATGGAAAGAGTACTAGGTCAAATCCCTATCTATGTGACCTTGGCCGAGTCATTTCTCTCTTTTGGATCTCAAATTCCTCAGAGGGACCTCTAAGGTCCCTTCGAGCTTTAAATCTATAACCTCATGATCCTGTTCTAGGGTATCTAGTTCAGCCTTATACAAGACTTCATTAGACAAGTATTTATTTTATGTGCATAATACACTGCTCACAAGAATACAAAAAATTATAAGATCCTCTATCTTACAATTCTCATGAGACAAGACATATGTATAATTATGTGTCAATTAAGTAACAATCCTGAAACAAATGTCGTAAACATTTAAGTGCTATTGTTGTGCTCTAAGGGTGCTGGGAACCCCAAAATGCAAGGGTACAGGGCAAGAGTCTGCCTTGAAAGAATTCGATCACTCAAGCCTTCCAGTCAAAGTAGCAAGTTTATTTGTGACACCAATACAAACGGGTCAGATTCCTAGTGAATCTGCACAATTTCATGGGGGCAAAATCGACACTTTTATAAGGAAAAAGATTGTGGGAAGATTTGCATGGGATTTAGGAGTGACAAGTAGCCTGGGGTGATCTAGAGGTAACAGAGAAAGGAGGGTTGGGTTGGGTGAGGGTGGGGGATGGGGCACAATGAAAGGGAAGTTGAAAGGATTATTGACTGGGATGGGCCAGATACCTCAGGAGAACCTGTTTTCCTGAAATCTGTGGAAAAGTTCCAGGACTGAGGGTCTTTCCCTTTTTTAGGGGTTCAGGTCCCATACCCCATCACTATGAGTCTTTCAAGAAGGAAAAGCTCAATGGAGCTGCAGTGGTTGCCAAAGGCTGCCCTGGGAAGTGGCACTTTTAACAGTTCTGAAAGATGAGTAGAGTTTGAATAAGTAGAAATGGGGAAGGGCATTCCAAGTAGAAGAATGAGTACAAGCACAGATTCACACAATGTAAGAACTTTCAGGGACCTTAAAGGTCAACTAGCTTGAATATGAGAATAAATGTGTCTATTTGTGGTAGGAAATACAAGTTGAAAAAGTGGAGAGGTGGAGAGGTGGGGGAGAATACTAAATAACCTTTATATTTCAGGTCAATATTTACCAAACTGTGCCCTGGCTATACATACATTCTCTCATTCTGTCTCTGTCTCTGTCTCTCTCTCCCATATCCTCCCTGAAGAGGGTGTCAGAATACTCCTTACTCCTCACAGTCACTTCAATACTCTCTCTTTACTTCCTTTAAGCAGCAACCTTCTTTCTTGGAGTATACTCAATCAAAATTTCTACCCAAACCAAATTGTGATTTCCCTCCTTCTCAATGAGTTTAGCACCTAGATCACCAACTTCCTTTATTCCCTAACTCTTGCAATAATACCAGGCTTCTCATATTTCCCTCTTCTCTTCCCCCTCCCAACTCTTTCAGCTTAGAACTTCACATTCTTACTTTCCTAAGAAAATTGAGAACATCCCATGTAAGTTCCCTCTTCTCCAATTCTCTTAACCTCAAAACACTTTGACATTATCTCCCATTCTTCCTTTCCTTAGGTTTCTGAAAAAGAGGTGGCCTTTCTCCTTGCCAAGGCCAATCCCTAAGTCCA
This sequence comes from Vombatus ursinus, assembly GCF_900497805.2. Classification (NCBI taxonomy): domain Eukaryota; kingdom Metazoa; phylum Chordata; class Mammalia; order Diprotodontia; family Vombatidae; genus Vombatus; species Vombatus ursinus. The sequence continues at coordinate 21,297,109 of NW_020954559.1, read as the reverse complement.
TATACAAGCTCCTCCAACTTATTGTGTTGAGGTTTAGGGGTGCTGGGACCCCAAATTCACAACACACAGGTCCTCCCCAAAAGAATTTGACCCAAGCCTTCTTTTAGCCAAAGACAAGGTTTATTAGAACACCCATCATATTGGGCAGACTCTTAAAGAGTCTGAACATTAATGAGCTATTGGCTAGAATGTAAGAATCTGAGCACCTTAATGGAGACAAGATGGGTCTTATATATAGAAACACTGTGGGAGGGATCTAGGAGTGGCCAAGTAGTTTGGAGTGACTGGAGAAGTCTAAGGAAGATCTGAATGGGAATGGCCAATAAGCTGGGGTGAACAGAATTCCTGGGACCTGGACCATGTGGCCTAGGGAGAATGGAGCCTAGTTAGGATTAAGGGTAGGAAATGTCCGGGGGGGTGGGGGGAACCATAGGGAAGTAAGACAATGGAGGGCCAGGCTAGGTTAAGGGTAACAGAGGTTGGGTACTGCCACAATGTAAGGCCAGTTGATGGCATTATAGCCTCAGGAAATTATAGCCTCTGGGAAAGTCCAGGATTTTTCCTTTTTGGGGTCTAGATCCCATCCTCATCAATTGTGCCCTCAATCATCTCCCCTCTCTCTCTAATCTTCAGCCTTTACCTATCTACTGGTTCCTTCCCTGGTCCCTTCTCCTCCAAATCCAGTGCTCCTTACACAACACATGAAAACTTCGGAGTAGAGAGGATTTAGGGATATAGAACACACCTAGGATAGTAAGACAGGGCTGAGAAATTTTGGAATAAACTAAATTCAATTTAATAATATTAATAATAACAGCACTATGTGTCAGACACTATGTAATTTATTAAATTAAAAAATAAAATTCCATCTCCCTAGATTCTCTTCACTCCTCTTCCCTCTTCCTGCTCCCCTCCCCAAGTTTTCATGAGCTCTTTCAGGCTTTCTGATGAAATGGAAAGGGATTTATAGTCAGAAAATCAGAGTTCAAATCATGGTTCTGCTATTTAAAACTTCTGTGACCTGGGTCAGGTTAACTGACCTTTGTGAGCTTGGGTTTTGTCATCTGTTAAATGAGGGCACTGGACTAAATCATCACTAAGGTCCCTTCCAATGCTAAATCCTATAATTTCCTACCCTGAAAGAATTAAAGTACTAGTAATACTCAATCAAGGCACAAGAGAGTTAGTGCTGCTCATGTGAATTACTATCAAGGGTGCTTTGGGACACTGAGTAACTTTTCTAGCCTCTCTGCCCCCACTCACCTCAACAAAGTTTCTATAGCTCTCTGCTGCTACTGAGTTGGATGGGGTAAAACTTCCATTGCCTCACTAGAGCCTCAGAGACTGCCAAAACTGAGCCTCAGGCTCTAGGGCTACAATTTCCGAAAACAGATGTCTCATCGTCAGGATCCAACTTGGACTAGATATGCAGATATCAGTCTGTCAAGACCTCATCTATACATTCAACACAGTAAAAACAATATTGTAACAATGATCAATTGTGAATGATTTCTCTATCTAACCAAGACAACAATCTGGGGGGGCCAAGTAAAGGGAGGGACTTGAATAAGCTCTCTCAAATTCCCCTCCAAACAATTTTAAAAATAACACCTCAAGTTGTGTTCTGGAGTGGCAGAACCAACAAAAGGTCAGGGTGAAACAATTTTCCAGCCAAGGAGAATTTAGGAGGTTGGCAGGAAAGGTCTATTTCACAGGGGTGGTAGCTGTGATGAGGTCTAGAGGTTTAGGGGTGCTGGAACCCCAAAATCACGACACACAGGTCCTGCCCAAAAGAATTCGAGCCAAGCCTTCTTTCAGTCAAAGACAACGTTTATTAAAGATCTGCCATATTGGTCAGACTCTTAAGGAATCTGAGCACGTGTGAGCTATTGGCTAGATTGTAAAAATCTGAGCAGTGGCTAGATTATAAGAATCAGAGCATTTTAATGGAGACAAGATAGACTTTATATTCAGAAAGACTATGGGAGGGACCTACGAGTGGCCAAATAGTCTATGAGGCAATAGAACTCCAGGGGTGGCCAAGGGAGAACGCAGCCTAGATAGGATTAAGGGTGGGAAGTGGCTGGGGACATAGGGAGGTCTAGACTAGGCTAAGGGTAACAGAGAATTGGGAGATTGGGTGTGGCCACAAAAAAAGGCCAGTTGATCAGATTATAGCCTCAGGCAACAGCCAGAGATTTGGCCATGTGGGAAAGTCCAGAGTTTTTCCTTTTTGAGGTCTAGCTCCCATCCTCATGAGTTGGACCTGGAGCCTAACAGCAGACCTTGGAGGCATTTCATCAGTGGTGGTGGCAGCTTCTGGAACTGTCAACCCACAGAAGGGGGTCAGACAACTGGTCAGAAGAAGATTATAAGGGACTTTTGCTGGCACTGGGTATAGGACTGTCACATTGCCAATACACAGTTCTGAGTCACAGTCCCAGGGAACACTAGCTCACTAGTACTTGCAGTCAGCCACAGGGGTGCAGGGACCTTGTTCACAGTTCTAGGGCAGAGAAGAGTATTGTGGTCACTCACAAACCAGGGCACAGGCCAGGAGACCGGTGACCACACATCTCCTTAAATCATACCATCTTGGAAGAAACAAAACCTACAGATTCCCAGGCTAGCTCTAAACACAGCAGCAAGAAAGATCTGAAGCTTGGGACAATGCCCCCTCAATCCCAAGAGCAGAGCCCACCTTTAACATAAAGTTATATGTCAAGAAATAGGCTCTAAAGGTGAGCAAAAACAAAAAATAAATAAAATAAAATAAACACTTGACCATAGAAAGTTACTATGGTGACAGGGAAGATCAAGACACAAACTCAGAGGAAAACAACAAAGTCAAAACAGCTACATGGAAAGCATAAAAGAAAAATATAAATTGGTCATAGCCCTCCTCCTATTTCCCCCCAAAAAAATTCCTGAAAGAGCTCAAAAAGGATTTTAAAAATCAAATAAGAGAGGTAGAGGAAAGATTGGGAAAAGAAATGCAAGTGATGCAAGAAAATCATGAAAGAGGAATCAGCAGCTTGATAAAGGAGGCAGAGGGAAATGATGAAGAAAATAATGCCTTAAAAGACAGAATGGGCCAAGTGGTGGAGGGAGCACAAAGATTCACTGAAGAGAAGAAATCCTTGAGAAGCAGAATTGGTCAAATGGAAAAAAGAGGTACAGGAATTCCCTGAAAAGAACTCATTAAAAGGTGAAGTTGGCCAAATAGAAGCACAAATACAAAATTTCACTTAAGAACTCCTTAAAAAGCTGAGTTGGTCAAAAGAAAGGGGAGGTACAAAAGCTCACTCAAGAAAATAATTGCTTAAAAATTAAAATTGGACAAGAGGAAGCTAATGATTCCACTAAGAAACAATGGAACAAAATCAAAAGGAAGAAAAAATTGAAGAAAATGTGAACTGTCTTATCAGAAAAAACAATTGACTTGTAAAACAGATCCAGGAGAGATAATTTAAGAATTACTGGATTATCTTAAAGCCATGATCAAAAAAAGAACCTGGACATCATCATACAGGACCATGAAATCAGGGAGATGACATAACTTGCAATTGACTTTGATTTGAGTGAAGAAGGGCTCTGAAAGGTCAGAAACAATAACGAAAACTGCCCTGACATCCTAGAACCAGATGAACATAACCAGTGGTAATAGTGGATATGGTTACATCCTGGTATAGCTGAAGTCCAGAGAATGGGCCTTGGCAGAGAGAGGGCTGGACGACTGTTAAGTGTCCTCTTGGACTTGTCTCCTCCATTAGATTTGTCTTTTGCCTTTCTTTGCAAGGCCTGGTACGAAGGGGCTTAGTAAATGTTTATTGAATGACCAGTGGTGGTAGGGGAAGATGTAACATTTGTAAGGCCGCATCCTGGTGGAGCTATAGTCAAGAGAATGGACTTTGGTGACAGTTTAGGGTCTTTCCAGCCTTAAATCTTCTATTCAGTAAAAATAGGCATAATAATACTTGCACTACCTACCTTAGATGGGTTCTCCTGACGAAATGCCTTGTAATACTTAAAGCACTATAGACAAACACGTGAGATGTTATTAGGAAAGAGACCCTGGGGGATTGACTTGCTGAGCGACCATAAAGAAAAGTAAAGTGTCAAAGACAAGAGGCCAAGAGCTCGGTCCCCTTTAAGGCCAAGTACCACTAGTTTCTTTGGAAACACCTGGATGGCCAGAAAACCCGGGGATGCAGCAGGCTGAAGGGGACTGGCTGTTTTCCAAAGTTGAGGATTCAACCTAGCTTCCGATCCACACTAGGCACCCGGTACTGATCACTTGCCCCGCCCTTCCCCGCCACCCAGCCAATCACCGACCAGCAGAAGAGAACAAGGCTCCGCTGAGGGTTTATTAATGAGCATGCGTGATTGCTTGACTTCTTTCGCGGCGTCAGCTAACGCAAAAGAACAGCTCTCCCATTCAGCACCTGCGCAGTAGGCCGGCCCCGCCCCTTTCCCCTCCCCTTCCCACGGTAGACATGGCGGCTTCCTGGGCGCCTTTCGCTGCAACGGTAACTAGCTTCCTCTTTACCCGCGGGAAGAGTGGACTGGCCCGAAGCCGAGTCGCCTGGAAAGCAGCAGCAACTGAACAGCGAAAGGCAGTTGGGAACCAGGTAAGGCCCTGGAGGAGGGGAGGAAAGGAAGGGAAAGTCATGGGGATGCAGAGATAGGAAAAGGGCGTGAGGGACTCGGCCGCGGCCTTTGGCTCCTCCTCCTTCCTGCACGCCGCAGCGCGGGAGGTGGGGCAGAGGGCGCGCGAGGAGCGCGTCTGGCCGTCGCCCCGCCCCTTCTCCAGTAGCCCCGCCCCAATTTGCCCCGACCCGGGTGTTCTTAGAGGCCCAGGGGAGGTGGGAATGGTGGGCGTGTAGGCCTAGTGCTGTCTGGGTTTTCATTGTTGCTTGGGGGGTGTCTGGGTGCGCTGCGTGTTGGAGTCCTTTAGACAGAGAGGGAATTACCGGGTGAAGGTAGAAGCTTCTTGTCATTCTTTTTTTTTTAAATTAAATTCTCCTGTTTCCAGTTTACAAGCATTTTTTTTCGCTCACTCCTATCTGCCCCCCCCCCGGAAAAAAAAGCAAAACAAAAATTCTTAAATATTATGCAAGTAGACCAAAAAAAAAAAAAAAAGGAAAATTACTAATGTTGGGGGGCCCAGCGGTAAACAAGCACATTGAAGCACTACTAGTGGAGCCGTGAATTGATCCAAACGTGTTTCATATGTGAGGGGACGAGAGAACCAAATCTTTCTTGTCTCTTCTAGTGACTCTGCTATCTTGAAAGCATTTAGTGAGTTCATGATATGGGCTTGGCCATTACCATTGGGAAGGATGTGAAATGGGCCACAGCCAAGGCTGGAGGTGGGGGAAGGAGGTGGCATTCCTGTTTTAGTCCCCTTTTTTCCTCTAACATTGCCACCACCGTGGATTTGGCCCTCTTCACCTTAAGCCTGAACTGTTGCAGTAGCCTGCTGGTCTCCCTGCCTCAAGTTTCTCTCCCATTCTACTCCTTCCTCTACTCTGCTGTTAAACAGACCTTTTTTTTTTTTTTGGCATTTGGGGTTAAGTGACTTGCACAGGGTCACCCTAAGGGTCAAGTGTTTGGTCTGAGGCAGGATTTGAACTCGTGTCCTCCTGACTTAAGGGCCGGTGCTCTATCGGCTGCACCACCTAGCTGCCCCTAAACCGACCTTAAAGGGCAGATCTGACCATATTCCCCCTCCTTCCCATTCAGTCAACTCAATTAGATCCAGTAGAAAGCCATAACCTGCCTCCTTCTTACTTTTCAGGTCTAAGTACATCTTACGGTCCTCCATGTACTCTGTGATCCAGTAACACATCATCTTGTATCCAGAACACCACTGTGCTTGTTCCCCCTTCCTGGAATTCTCTCCAACCTTATCTCTGTTTTCTAATTTCCCTGTCTTTCAAGTCTTAGCTAAAGTCCAACTTTCTGCAAGAATCTTTTCCCAATCCTCGTTAATCTTAGTGCCTTCCCTCCGAGACTATCCTCAGTTTATCAAGTGTGTGTATTGTTCATACATAGTTATTGATATATTGTCTCCCATGTTAGACTGTGAGCACCTTGAGAACAGACTTTTTTTTTCTTCCTTTCTTTGTTACCCCAGTGCTTAATACAGTGGCTGGCATGTAATAGGCACTTAATAAGTGCTTACTGAGTGACTGAGAAGGGTGAGAGGAGCTGAGAAGAGAGATGGAGAGGAAAGAGAAAAGGAACGGGTGGGAGTTTGAGCCTTTTTACTGACGGCTCTTAGCTATATGCTTTACAGTCCATCAATAAACAGACATTTGTAAGGACTGAGGATACAAAGAAAAAAGTAAAAATATTCCCAGTCCTCAAGGAGCTGTAAATCTAGCTCTAGTTTCTCTTCAACTCCTCCTTGAGGGTATGGATTGTTTTCTTTTTGAGAATTTGTATCCACAGGGCCTGACCCACTGTTGGCACTTAATACATGCCCATTGATTGGTTGATAGTCTCTCTCCTTTCCTGATCACTAGTTGTGCATCTCCAACTTCTTTTTGGACATTTGAAACTACATGTCCAGTAAGTATGTCAAACTTATCATGTCCAAAACAGTTTATCTTCTCCCTATGTCGAAACCCATCCATCTTTTTGAGCTTCTCTATTTCTATCAAGGGCACCACCATCCTTCCATTCACCCAGGTTTGCTACCTTGGTATTATCTTGGATTTCTCATTCTCTCTACCCCTATATATCCAGTCATTTGTCAAACCTTGCGCTTTTATCTCTGTAACATAACTTCCCAGTGGGTTTCCTTACTTCAATTCTCTCCCAGCTTCAATTAGTCTATCATCTATACATCTGCTAAAGTGATTTTCCTGATGTGCAGGTTGAAACATATTACTTCTCTAAGCAGTAAACTCCAGTGATTGTCTTCAAGATCAAACATATATTCCTCTATTTGTCTTTTAAAGCCTTTCACAGCCTAGCATCAACATACATTTCTAACTCTGTTATACATTATTTCCCTTCCTTCTCATTCTTATCCAGCTAGACTAGCCTTCTTGCTGTTTCCCCAAAGGATGCCTCATCTTCCATCTCTGTACCTTTCACTTGCTATAACCCATGCCTAAAATTACATTAATCTTACCTCTGCCTCCTACAATCTCCTTTTCTCTTAAAAGTTCAACTTAAATACCACCTTTACAAGCCTTTCTGATATCCCCAGCTGCTCGTGCCCTTTCCCACAAAATTCTCTTCTGTTTTGTACATATGCATGTTCTTCTCCACCACAAGAATATAAGCTTATGGAGGGCAGGGATTTTCATTTTTGTCTTTGTATCCCTAGCACCCAGCACTTGTTTGATATACAGGTCTCAGTTAATGCTTGTTGATTGGTTAAATGGATGAACAAGTTATGATATAAGAACATAATAGGCTATTATTGCATATGAAAAGTTCAGGGAAACTTGGGAAGACTTGTATAAATAACTACAACAACAATAACGCATATGTAGTGTTTTAAGGTTTGCAAGGCCCTTAACAAACATTGTCTCATTTTATCTTCACAATGGAGGTAGATGCTATTATTATGCCCATTTTACAGATCAGAAAACTGAGGCAGATGGAGGTTAAATGACTTGTGTTACACAACTAGTAAGTGTTTGAGACTAGATTTGAAGCTCAGGTCTCCCCAACTCCTGAGTCCAGTGAATTAATTATGTAAACAGGACAGTATGTACAAGAATCACAATAATGAAAAGAAAAATAATTAAAGGTTGTCAGAGCTTGATTTCTTGACTCCATGAGGCATTCCTCCCTTCTCTGGCTAGAGAAGACTGTAGGTGTGTGATATTTTGTTTAACTTTGCTATGTTGTTATAAGAAGAGGTCCTTTTGGGAAAATGCTTGTGATTTTTTAAAACAATAAAAATTTTTATTAAAAATGAACAGATCTCATAACAAGTGAGTGAAAACTATTACTTTTACAGTGAAAATAAGGACTATCTGTTCACCTTGGAGGAAGTAGATATAGCCTACTTGATAACACTGTGTTGGGCAAGCTGAAATTGGGATTCAGTTTCTTAGGCACCGGCTTCTTATGAAAGTTCTTAATCCATTATCAATAATGGCAGATTTCCTGTGTAAAGTCATTTAGTGTACTAAAAAGCTGACTCTTTGTTGTTTGTTGTTTTTGTTTTTTTAAGCAATTGGGGTTAAGTGACTTGCCCAGAGTCACACAGCTAGTAAGTGTCAAGTGTTTTGTCTGAGGCCGGATTTGAACTCAGGTACTCCTGACTTCAGGGCCAGTACTCTAAAAAGCTGACTCTTTAAGGCATATAACAGCCACGTTGCCACTCCTTTTTTTTTCTTTTTCTTTTTGGAAGAGCTGTTTGACAGCTGGGTACATAACTGAAACCGTGATCCAAATACATCTCATCTCTCTAAAAGACTGACTGCTTTTAGAACTGACTTGGCAGCTTCTGAAATTTCAGAAGAGAAACCGCATGTTTTTGTTGTGATAACATAATTTGTGTTTGAAAAGACACTGGGCAATTCAGTGCCAGCCTTTGGAATATATAGGCTGTAAATTCCCAATTTGACTTGACCATATCACTCTTCTTTTTCTTTGTATTCACACATAGGAAGAGTGTCAGTACTAGCCTTCCTCACATCAGTCAGCAAGCATTTATTGAGTGCCAGTTATGTTCTAGGTACTTACATGTAAATTAATGCAGTTCCTTAGTCTAGAACATATGCTTTGTGTATTTATCTTTTGTGTATATGTCTTGTCTTTTCAGCTAGATTTTCATTTCCTCAGTGGCATGGACTATATCTTAGACCTCTTTCTATTTTCAGTGTGTAGCAGAGTGCTCTACACAATAGGAGTATAAATTTCGAGCTGGAAGTGACCCTGAGGGTCTTCTAGGCCACTGGTGTCAAATACAAACAGGGCCACTAAACTGTGCATGAGCATCCTTGCCAGCTGCATATTGACTTAGAAAACCACATATTAACATTATCTGTTCTAATATATTTTTATTTTTTATGTTAAATATTTCCTAATCACACTTTTAATCTGGTTTTGGCTACAGTTGGGAATCCAGGTCTTCTGATTCAGATCCAATACTTTTTCCCCTATGCCATGTTGTTGTTCAGTCATTTTCAACTGAAAACACTCCATGATCCCATATGGGGTTTTCTTGGCAAAGATACTGGAGTGGTTTGCCTTATCCTTCTCTAGCTAATTTTACAGATGTTTTGTTTTGTTTTGTTTTATTTTAAGTGAGGCAATTGGGGTTAAGTGACTTGCCCAGGGTCACACAGCTAGTACGTGTCAGGTGTTTGGTCTGAGGCTGGATTTGAACACAGGTCCTCCTGACTTCAGGGCCAGTGCTCTATCCACTGCACCACCTAGCTGCCCCTCTCATTTTATAGATGAAGAAACTGAGGCAGACAGGGTTAAGCGACTTGCCCAAGGTTACACAACTAATAAGTGTCTGAGGCTGGAGAAGAGTCTTCCTGACTCTAGGCCTGTCCACTTCACCACTTAGCTATCCCTGCCCCCTATGCTATACTGCTACATAATAGATGGTTACATTTGTTCACATGATGAAGACAGGCTAACGTGCCTCTGAAGCAATATTTTTGAATTTATACTTAGAATTTGGTTTGTGTATGTCAGTTTTCCCCCTTTTTTTAAAATTGGTATTCATGATTTTAGAGTATGCTAACTACCTGAAATTATTAACTCAGTGTTTTGGTTATTTTAGATTTTCTAAACATGTTTATGTCATCTATAAATGGAGATAAAAATTTTAACTTCTTCTGCCAGTGGTTATCTCCTTAATTTCCTTTTCATGACTGCTTACTTTCCTCTCACTTTCCTTTTTTTACCCTATCTCAGGTATGCCCTAGCTTGTCTTATGTTTTTCTTAAAATAGGGTCTGTAGAACTAAAAATAGTAATCTAGAATCAGTGTTTTATAAACTTTTTTGATCACACACCCCTATCAGTTTAAAAAAAAATTGAGTACACACCCCTAACATGTATATTTCTTTATAAATTATATACATATGGTACTGTCCAAATATGAAATAGGAACTGACTGGACTTTTGATTTCATTGATACAGGGAACTCCCATGTTAGGAAACTCTCCCTACCAATTCAGGTATGCTTCTTCTCTGGAATTTGTAGTTTCAGAGTTGCCGAGAACCCTGAGAGGTAAGTGAACTTGCCCAGGGTCACACAGACAGTATGTTTCAGAAGCTGGATTTGACCTCAGATTTTCCTCGTTTTTCAGCTAAATTGCTATTTACTCTGCTCAGTTGCTTCTGAGCTGTACTAATATATTATGTGCATATACAGTATTCACAAAATAGAAATAAAAAGCATGGGATAAAGTTGAAATAAACTGTATTTGAAAAATAATTTTATTAATGGCTTGAAAAACCTTTTTGTTATCACTAAAATATAAATACTCATCAATATTAATTGTATTTTAGTGAGAGCAGCTTGCTTGAGTGTCTCATGAATTTTGAAAATCTCGGGCTTAACACTTGGTAATACAGTAATCTATTGCAGTGTGCTGAAAGCCAATGAATGTGCCACTGCTAACCCCTCTGTGTTGTGGAACTTCCATTCTTTTTTCACGTACCCTATTGACTATCTGACCTTTGAACCAAATGATGGGCTCAACTGTATATTAAATATTACTAAAGCTTAATTTTTTTCAAATATATTAGCACTGAGAATTTATAACATTATTTATAACATATTTTTCCTAAATCCTTATAGTTCCAATCACAGCTTGTTCATGGCCTGTTAATCAGCAACACCTGATTTCTTAAGCAAGCACTGAAGACATGGGATGTTACTTTTGGCAGGAAGGGAGGACATAGTATGGGACAACATTCTACTTGCTTAAGAAAGTCAAGATATTAGAATTCTAGGCCAGACTATAAGAATCATTATGATAAGGCACTTCCCCACCTTCTTTGCAGAGGTGGGGGACTATGGGTATGTAACACTGCATATGTTGTAAGACTTTTTTGATTATATTGGATTTTTTTTTGTGGGCTTCTATTTCTTTTTTTTTTTTTTGCCTCTTTTTAAAAATTTTATTTTTAATATATGAAATAAAACAAGCATTTCTGTAGCACAGTACAATAAAAAAGTTAGTTGTACATGAAGCTGCAAATCTGCTATGTACAATTTGCTATTCCTTTCAAATATACAACAAAATTGTCATGTTAATTTCTTTTTTTCTTTCCTCCCACTCTACCCCCACCCTAGAGATGGCTACCATTAGACACAAATAGACATATAAATGTAAATTATATAAAATAAATGTAAATATATAAAATTAATGTAAAATTATTCTGTACATGCTTCTATTAATCAGTTCTTTTCTGTATGTAGATAGCATCTTACTTCATATATCCTTTATAGTTAATTTGGGTATTTATAATAGACAAAAAGGCTTATTTGCTCAAAGTCATTCCAAAACAATATTGCTGTTATTGTATACAATGTTCTCTTGGTTCTGCCCATTTCATTCATTATTTCATGCAAGTCTCTCCATGTTTTTCTAAAATTATTGAGCTCATCATTTCTTATAGCACAGTAGTATTCCATCACAATCATATGCCACAACTTGTTCAACTATTCCGCAGTTGATGGGCGTCCCTGCAATTTCTAGTTCTTTGCCACCACAAAGAGAGCTACTCTAAATATTTTAGAACATATAGGTTCTTTTCCTTTTCGCCTAATCATCTTTGGAAGTAGGCTAAGTAGTTCGTGGTATTGCTGGGTCAAAGGGTTTAGGTAGTTTAATAACTCTTTGGGCATTATTCCAGATTGCTGTCCAAAATAGTTGGATCAGTTCACAATTTCACAATAATGAATTAGTGTCACAATTTTGCCACGGCCTCTCCCAACATTTGTCACCTTTCGCTTCTATCATTTTAGCCAATGTGGTAAGTGTAAAATGATATCTTAAGGTTGTTTTAAACTACATTTGTCTAATCAATAATGATTTAGAGCATTTTTTATACGATTATAAATTGTTTTTATTTCTTCACTGGAAAACTGCCTGTTCATATCCTTTGACCATTTATCAATTGGGGAATGATTCATATTCTTATAGATTTGACAAAGTACTTTATATATTTTAGATATGACACCTTTATTTGATAAATTGTCTATAAAATTTCCCCCCAATTTCTTGCTTTCCTTCTAATCTTGGTTATGTTTATTTGTACACAATCTTTTTAACTTAATGTTATCAAAATTATCCATTTTGCACATAACTTTGCTCTCTATCTCTTGTTTATTCGTAAGTCTGATAAGTAATTTGTTCCATGTTCTTCTAATTTTCTTGTAAAATCCCTCTTTTTATCTAGGTCATGTACCCATTTTGACCTTATCTTGGTAAATGGTATGAGATATTGATCCATGCCCAGTTTCTGCCGTATTGCTTTCCAGTTTCCTCAACAATTTTTGCCAAATAATGAATTCTTATCCCATAATCTTAAGTCTTTACATCTGTCAAATACAAGGTTATTGTGTTTATTTGTTGCTGTAAATTATATGTCTATTCCATTGATCTACCTTTTTATTTCTTCGCTAGTACCAGATCATTTTGATAATTACTGCCTTATAATACAGTTTTAAGATCTGGTGCTGCCAAACCTTCTTCCTTTATACTCTTTTTCATTATTTCCTTTGATATTCTTGACTTTTTGTTTTTCCAAGTGAATTTTGTTATTTTTTGTAATTCAGTAAAATGATTTTTTGGTAATTTAATTTTGATGTGGAATATATAAATTAGTTTGGGTAACATTGTCATTTTTGTTATATTGACTCTGCCTACCCATGAACAATTAATATCTTTCCACTTATTTAAATCTGATTTTATTTGTATAAAAAGTTTTTCTAATTTTGTTTATATAATTCCTGGGTTTGTTTTTGTAGGTGTACTCCCAGATGTTTTATACTGTCTAGAGTTATTTTAAATGGGGTATTTTTTTTTTTTTTTACTATCTCTTCTTGCAGAGTTTTGTTTGTGGTATGTAGAAATGCTGATGATATATATATGGATTTACTTTATATCCTGCTACTTTGTTAAAATTAATTGTTTCAACTAATTATTTAGTTGGGTCTTTGGGATTTCCAACAATATCATCATAGTGTCTGCAGAAAGATAGTTTTATCATTTCATTCCCTGTTCCTATTCCTTCAAATTTCTTTTTCTTCTCTTATTGCTATTGTTAGGATTTCCAATACAATATTAAATAATATTGGTGACAATGGGCATCCTTGTTTCACTCCTGATCTTATTGGGAAGGCCTCTAGTTTATCCCCATTGCAGATAATGCTTGCTGATGGTTTTAGGTAAATGCTTTTGATCGTTTTCAGGATATTTTGGATTTAACAAAAGGTTGTTTTGAGTTTTTTCCCTCTTTTTAAATTTTTAAAATTAAATTTTAAAATCTTTTTAAAAATTTTTGGTAAGAGGGATTGCTCCCTTGGAAGACTAGAAGGGATAAATTGGGAAATGTAGGTTATGTCGAAACAAAACAAATACACACACACACACTTTAAGAATTTTAGGCTAACTCACCCAGAGTCCAATGGGTTTGACTTCTCCAGGTGTGCCACATTAGGACTGCTGTATGTTCCATCACTATAGATTGTCCTTTATACCATAGCCTGCCCCTGCTCACCTCTCAACTCCAATCCCTCCTGACCACTACCATCACTTAATTGTTTTGAGCTAGGCAAAATAATTTCTAATGGGTATGTTACCAATATACTCTTCTGGGTTCTTTAGCTCACTCTCTGTAGTAGAGTAAACATAGTATTTACTCTGGTGGCCTTCATGGCCTGAAATGTGATTCTGTGAGAAGGTCTCAATGTTAACTATTTCTTCCCTTTTAAAACATTAAACATGAAATTAAGTATTATCTGAAGTTTTTATCCCCATGAGCATTTCTAAATTTAATTTTTATTTTTTAATTTATGGACTAAAACAAGCATTTCCATAAGATGGTATAATAAAAAAATGATTGCACATTAAAAAAAAAAAGACTAGAGGCAGCTAGATGGTGCAGTGGATGGAGTACCAGCCGTGGAGTCCGGAGGACCAGAGTTCAAATTCGGCCTCAGACGTTTGACATTTACTAGCTGTGTGACCCTGGGCAAGTCACTTAAGCCTAGCAAAAAAACTGAAACAAAACAAAACGAAAATAATTTCTAGTCTAGAATGAATCACTGGACTAAGCTTCTTGAGTATGTTCTGTTAGCTGTTGTCTGAAATAGAGGTGTAGGTACACTGCAGTGGCCATATTGGAGCGCTGATTCCTGACACACTGAACCCTTGTTTGGTTCCCTGACCCAGAAGCTAACAAAACAATCACAGTTTTTCGGGTACTTCATTTTCTTATGAAATCATGCTGTTCAGCCTGGATTCCAACGTCTGCCTTTGTAACAGTTATTGGATATATTTGGTGGTTACTCTGATTTTAAACATGTTCTTTCAGTTAGTTTTGCAATAACATTTCTTCTGTTGGGCTGCCTTCTTTTTTTGAATTTCAAGGTCCTGAGAGGTTTGAATAATTAGAGTGCTGACTTCCTCTTTCACAGGAGCATCTGAATTTAGTTACTTCTTCGACAAAATGATCCACAGCTGTTTTCAGTGGAGAAGTGCTTTTTTGCAGCCCTCCAAGGTACATGGCTAAGTCTAGCTTTACCAAAACCCATGGCATCTGGATGCTCAAGCCCTTTCCAGCTTTCCTTTTACTTGATTTCATCTATGAGAAGTTTTAATCTACACTAATTTAGTAGTCCCTTTCCAATGCCTTGCTCTGCTGATTGAGGACATGCTCTCCTGGCACACTATTTTAGGAAGCTTCAGCCATTCTTCACTTCATTCTCTCCTGACATCTCTTCTGTAGACCTCTCTCTGCCTGTTGGATGGACCATTTTCTCCTTCCCTCTTCTTCCTTCCAGTCTGAAAGTATGAGCCACAATCACATCAACTCTGCCATTGTTCCTGGATACGGTGCATCAGACTATGCCCCTTTTACTGACCGGGATGCTCCTTCCTTGCCAGCATTCCCCTGTGTGTTATCTCACCCTGTAAGCTTCTTGAGAATCTATCTTTGCTATTTATTCTTTCACATTTAACCTAAGTGATAGAGGCAGTTCTTTAAGAGCATGGACCAATAGTCACAATCCAGATAGAGGCCCAGGGTGTGAGTAAAAGAAGAAACTTCAGTGTTTCACTTTTTTCTCTGCGAAATGAAACTGAGAAGTCACCTTTAGTGCTAAACAGCACATGAACATCTACCCTCATCTGTGATTTCTCACCTTAATTTTCTGCCTTTCTCAATGTTTTGATATCTGCCCCAGTTAGAGGCAATCTTCCTTTTGGAATAATGTCCTCATTCATCGGTCTCATCTTTGTAGATTTCAGTATCATCTCCAGTCAGTTATTTGTTTGTTTTTGGCTAGGCAATGGGGTTAAGTAACTTGCCCAAGGTCACACAGCTAATAAGTGTTATGTGTCTGAGGCCAGATTTGAACTCAGGCCCTCCTGAATCCAGGGCTGGTGCTGTATATACTGTGCCACCTAGCTGCCCCTTCCAGTCACTTATTAAGCATTTAACAAGCGCTTAGTGTGTGCCAGGAACAGTACTAAATGCAGAGGCTACAAAGAAAGGTAAAAACACAGTCTCTGTTTGTAAGCAGTTCGCATTCTAATGGGGAAAGCAACATGCAAATAACTATGTACATACTAGATATATACAGTATAAAAGGAAGGTAATTTTAGAGGTGAAATGGAGGAGGTATGCTGTATGGGGGCAGGGAGACTAAAAGGTCTCCTGCAGAAGCTGGGAGTTGAGCTGAAAAGGTAGTGACAAGACCAGACCTTTGCACAACACTTTAGCAACTGAATGGAGTGGGGAGAGATGAGATAGGGAGACCATTTAGAAAGCTTTTGTGGCCTGGTGTAGTGCACTTATCCTTACCACTTGGGAAGCTGAGGCTAGGCAGAGGTTCCCAAAATTATTTGGCCTACAGCCCCCTTTTTGAAAAATTACTCAGCACCCCTCTAGGGTTAGGTTAGGTTAACCCTTATTTTTATTCAATGCCCCTCCAATTGCACCTGAGGCTACTACCATTTCTCCCCACCTCCAGGGTTCCAGCGCCCCCTAGGGGGCAGTCTCTTCCACTTTGGGAACCTATGCTGGAGGATCGTTCAGTTCATCAGTTCTGGGCTACAGGGTGCTTTGCTAACCAGATATCCTTGCCAAGGCATGTTGACCCCTGGGAACCGGAAACCACCAGGTGATGAGGGGTGGACAGATTGATCTGACAATCATTTGTGTAGAGATGATAGTTGAATTGTAGGAGTAGGTGAGATAGAATGAAATATTAGAGAGAGAGAAGTGAAGAGAGTCCAGGACAAAGTTGGGGGTGGGGGTGGGGTTCATGGTTAGTGGGCGTGACCTGGATGAAATAGATTAGAGAGATGTAGAAGGTTTATTTGGCATCAATTGCTAATAGTTTTGTGATTTGATCCAGTTCCATTCAGTAGTTCATCAGTCAACCAAAATTTCCCTCTCTCTAGTTGCTTGTGCCTTTTCCCTCTCAAATTAGCTTGTATGTATTTGGTATAAACACTATATATGTACATGTTGTTTCCCCCAATAGAATGTAACCTCTTTGAGCCCATGACCTGACTTACTTTTGTTTTACCTAGCATAGTACCTGACACATCACAGGTGATTAACAAATGCCACCTAATTATCGTCTTCTACCTTTAAATTCTGAGAATCTCTGATGAAAGGATAGTCTCAGGGATAATAAAAAAAAATCCAATATTGACATGTTTAGTTTAAGCTTCTTCTGAACCTCTTAGATGGAAATGTCTCAAGCCATTTGTAGATGTTTGACTTGAGATACAAATTTGGAAGTCATTTCCATAACAGTGAGTTATTTAAACATCTTTTATTTATGCTTTTAAAAGTATTTTTATTTCCTAGTATCACTCTCTCAGTAGTAAATTAAGCAAAAAACCCTGACATAATGATCAAATCTCATAGCATGTGTCTTATTCCATACCTGATAGTTCACTACCTCTCTTCCACCTCATCAGTCCTCTGGAGTTTGATTGGTTAAGCATCCTCAGTACTGTCTTCTGGTGTTGTTTTCCTTCCTCCCCACACACACACTTAATAGTATTTTATTTTTCCAATTACAGGTACAGATAGTTTTTATCATTCACTTTTATAAGATTTTGAGTTCCAAAATTTTTCTCTCCCTCCCTACCTCATCCCCCTCCCCAAGATGGCAAGCAATCTAATATAGGCTATACATGAACAATCATTTTAAGCATATTTCCCCATTAGTCATGTTGTAAAGAAGAATTAAAACCAATGGGAGAAACCATGAGAAAGAAGAAACAAACAAAAAAAGAAAGAGATAAAATAATGTGCTTCAATCTGCATTCAGATCCCATTGTTTTTTTTCTGGATGTGGACAGCATTTTCCATCATGAGTCCTTTGGAGTTCTCTTGGATCCTTGCATTGCTGAGAGGAGATGAGTCTGTCAAAGTTAGTCATTGCACATTGAGGTTTTTATTGTTTACAATGTTCTCCTGGTTCTGCTCACTTCATGCAGCATCAGTTAATGTAAATCTTTCCAGGTTTTTCTGCTATTTGCCTGCTCATCATTTCTTATAGCAAAATTCCATTAATTCATAAATCACAACTTGTTCTTGATGCTCAATTGGGCATCCCCTCAATTTCCAACTCTTTGCCACCACAAAAAAAGCTGCTTTAAATGTTTTTGTACATGTGGATCCTTTTCTCTTTTTTATGATATCTTTGGGATACAGACCTAGTATTGGTATTGCTGAGTCAAAGGGTATGCAGTTTTATAGCCCTTTGGGCATAGTTCCAAATTGCTTTCCAGAATAGTTGAATCAGTTCACAACTCCACCAACAATGCATTAGTGTTCCAATTTTCCTACATCTTCTCCAAGTGTTGTTTTCCTTTACAGCATTGTAATCATTGTATATATTGTCACTTCCACTTATATTTCATGCTTCATCACTTCATGCAAAATCTTCCAAAGTTTCTCTGAATTTTTCATATTCATCATTAATTAAAGTACAGTAATGTTTTATTACATTCACTTGCCACTGTTTGTTCAGACATTCCCCAATCAGTCGGTAACCACAAGAAGTGCTTCTATAAATATTTTGCCATATAGAAAACTTTGACTTTGACTTCCTTAGAGTAAATGCCCCGTAATACTATTTCTGGGTCAAAGGGTGTGAATAGTTTTGGTTTTTTTGTTTGTTTGTTTGTTTTATTTTGTTTTGTTTTTGCTTTACTGCCATAGTTCCAGTTTTTTTGGATACAAAATGGCTAAAATCACAGCTTCACCATTAGTGTATTGATGTCCCTGTCTTCCCACAGACCCCTCCAACATTGACTCTTTTAAAAAATAATCTTTGCCAATTTGAAAGGGGTGAGGAAAAAGTTCCAGATATTTTATTGTGCATTTTCTAATGTGAAATTTGAAATTTTTTTTATCTTATTTGTATTTCTTCCAAAAACTTTGTTATCATTTGAGTTGTTTTTGCTTCCCCTCTCAGATTACCTTTTATCCACTCAGCTGTCAATTCCTTTTCCTCTCTGATTACCTTCTAAATCTATTCAGTATCTATTTTGTTGATAACTAGTTATTTATATATTGTCTCCTCTGTTGGAATGTAAGCTCCTTGGGGGCAGGGTTTTTTTGTTTTTTTTTTTTGTTTTTGCCTTTCCTTGTATCCCTACCCCTTATCTATTGGAGAATGTCTCTTGGGCTAATATATTTGTATTTTTGTATTTCTTAGGTATGAGGCGTATCAGTCTGATACAGTTTTCCCACACACACCCAATTAACAATTTCTCTTGTCCTAAGTACCTTGATTTTGTTCAAATGCTTAATTTTATTATTGAGATCTTGACTCTGAAGTCAGGACTTAAATTCAAATTCTTCTTCTGATGATTATTATCTGTGTGACCTTGGGTTTAAGTAAATTACTGGGTCTCCCAGGACCTCAGTTTTCTGAGGAGGGTTGGGTTTAAATGCCAAACAAAGGATTTTGTATTTAATCCTAGAGGTGATAGGGAGCCTCTGGAGTTTATTGAAAGGGGATGGAAGGGAGTTGGTATGATGAGATCTATACTGTGGTGGCTGAATGGAGGCTGGACTGCTGTAGGGAAGAGATTTGTGACAGCAAGCTATTGAAGTAGTCCATACCTGAAGAAATGAGAGCCTAAACCAGGGTGGTAGAAGTATGAGAGGAGAGAAAAGTTTGTGTACTCAAGAGATGTTGCAAAGGTGCAATCAACAGGCCTTGGCAACAGCTTAGAATGGGGGAAGTGGGGGGAGGGGGGGCAGAGTGGATGAATTAAAGTGAGGAGTCAAGAATGATACCTAGGTTGTAAGCTTGTGGAGCTGGGAAAATGGTGGTGCCCTCAACAGTAATAGGAAAGTTTGAAAGAGGAGAGAGTTTGGGGAGAATGATAAGGAATTCAGTTTTGAATGTGCTGAGTTTAAAACGTCTACCAGACATCCAATTTGAGATGTCTAATAGGCAGTTCCAGATAGGAGAGTAGAGGTCAGCAGAAAAATTAGGCCTGGATAGGTAGATTTGAGAACCATAGATGGTAATTGAATCCTTGGGAGCTGATGACATCACTAAAGATAAAAGCCCCTCTAATATCAACTATTCCTGTCTTCCCTGAGGGCCTCTCCTCTCCCTTCCCCCAGTTTCTGGTGTGGAGTAAAACCTCTGACTTGGAACAATTTTTCATACAGTTGTGAATAGTTTGTCATTCCTTTGAGAACTATTTGTGACCACTTTATCCATCGGGTAATGACTCTTGGTCTTTTTTCTTAGGACTTTCTGTTGAATAGAGAGATCTTTCCTAGTGAGTTGTGATCTTGGGTTTATTAAGACACAGGCTATTCTGCTTAAATTTCTTCTCAGTCTTGCTTATCTTGACTGTTCCTCTGATCTACTTTTAACCAGTACCAAATAGTTTGAATGATTTACTGCTTTGTAATTTAGTTTGAGATTTGATTCTCAAGGCCTACCTTCATTCTCATGTCTTTCATTATTTCCTATGAGATTTTAGAACTTTTGGTCTTTCAAATAAATGTTTGTGTAATTTTTTTTAAAGTTCTATAAAGTAATCACTTGGTAATTTAATTGAGAACAGATTTAATTCTACATATTGTTGGTTATCTGCTGTAAGCTAACTCCATATTCAGGGCTTTTTCCCTGCACCATGCTTCATTTAATTAACCCCCATACAGCTGTGAAAAATGAGGCTCAAAGAGATTAAATCACTTGCCTAGCTCATCTGTGACAGAAACAGAACTAAAACCAGGTATCTTGATTCTAGTTCAGTGTTCTTTCTTCTGCCTTCTTTCCTTCAGTGATGTGGTTCACTTCCTTCTCTGGGGGAAGATCTGCTTTGTTTCCTACCAGCATTAACAGCATCCTACAGTGGAAGAATTGACAGTTGTCCAGACTTAAGGTGCCTGCCTCCAACCAACCCAAATCCATTTATCTGGGCACAGATAGATTCCTTCCCTCAGAGCTGAGGGAATTAAAACAGCAAGTGGTAGTAGGAATTGAGTGAACAATACTGACTCCATCTTGTGACTTAGTTTTGGAGCTAGCTCAGTTCCCTTTCTATTCAATTATGGGTCTAGTTCAATTTCTGTCTTGTGAGAAAACTTTAGTTCGTATTGGGAATTTTGAGAAAGCTTAATTGCATTGTGTGAACCTAGCATGGCCGAGGAAGCTGGGCAACCTCTACCTGCTGCTTAGAGCCCTTTAATTAAGGACCTAGAAACCTTCTCAGATCCAAAGATTGATGCAAGCTATTTTCTCACAATTATACATCTCAAGCAACCCATATGTCTTATCTGAAAACTGACCCTGTACTAGCTAACCAGTTTCCGTGTTCCTTTGTTTAAATAAAGGCACTTGGGGGCAGTGGGACACCTCTTTTTTCGATTTCAGGGAATTGCACCTGTTTGCTGTCCCCCTTCCAACTTGGAAAGTCCCTATTCTTTCTTCCCATTAGAAGTCAGATTACCTAATTTTGTGTCCTGGTTAATTGTATTCTTTTAATTAGTCTTATTTGATTGTTTTTAATGCATAAAAATTTGTCTCCCCCTGTATTTGTGGTCCAGTGCCAAAGATGAAAAGGCCTGGGGCCAATTCATTTTGCAATTGGCATGCTTTGCTTAATAAATTGATATGCTCAGAAACTCAAACCTTTCTTTCCTCAGTCATTTCATCTTTCACCTGGTACAGAGCTGACTTTGCCTCTGTGGCTAGCATATTACCTTACCAGAATAGCCCATTGGGTCACACAGCTAGTGAGTGTTGTGTGTCTGAGGTCGGATTTGAACTCAGGTCCTCCTGAATCCAGGGCCGGTGCTCTATCCACTGTGCCACCTAGCTGCCCCACTTTAAAACAATTTTTAAAAATTTATGCTCCTGTATTAAATCGTTCATTTCTTATTTAAAGGGAGCTAACACAGATATCTTCCTTGCAATGTGCTTCCTAGTCATAGCAGATAAAAATTAAGTACTCTTGGGTGCATGAACTGAAGGACCATATGGTGGGGAGCTGGGAGAACTCCAGACTTCTCACCTTACAGATGAGGAAATGTAGGCTTTGATAAGTGAGGAGACTTATTGAAGATCATACAGGTGAGCCCAGGGGTAGAGCCAGGGTGCAACCTGAGGTCTTCAGAATCAAGATATCAACAGGCATTAAGTTTGCAAAACATTTTAATACATTATCTCATTTGAACCTGTGAGATCACATATATAAAGCACTTGACAAACCTTAAAGCCAGCTATTATTGTTGTTATTGTTGTTGTCATTGTTATCTTCCGTTTTGCAAACGAGAAAACTGAAATAACAGTCATTCACCTTGTGAAGGTAAAAGACAGTTTTTGAATACAAAGTCTCCCTTACTGAAATTTAGCATTCTTAGCTATACATCTCTTACCACACCTCCAAATCCAGTAGTACCTGTGGTGCTGAAAGTTTTTGCCATATTATATTATTTTTTATTGTAGGACCTTGTCTTGTTTTCCCAATGAATCTGTACACACATGAGAGCAAGGCCATATCTTGTATATCTCCAGCAGTGCTAAGACACAAGACAACTGTTCAGTGCATATTTGTGAAATGACAGGACAGTTACTTTTACATAATACTTCTATAACTCTTGCTTGCCATATAGTACCATTAGTTTTGTAAACAACACCTAAACATCATGTCTTTTCATCTATTTTTATATTCATTCAGTTTTTCCTCTTATTTGTCTTAAAATTTCAAATAGGAGAATTTTGCTAAGTAGAAATTAAAATGAAACTATTTAATCTCAAGTAGGCTACAGGGATTACACTCTCCAGAATGATTGAGTTAAATTTACATTTTTTTTCTCC
The DNA here is from genome assembly GCF_900497805.2 of Vombatus ursinus. Classification (NCBI taxonomy): domain Eukaryota; kingdom Metazoa; phylum Chordata; class Mammalia; order Diprotodontia; family Vombatidae; genus Vombatus; species Vombatus ursinus. The sequence goes on along the minus strand of NW_020954559.1, from coordinate 21,274,567 downwards.
CTATATTCTCTACCCCTGATCTTTGCTCTTTCCTTTAGTCTTAGACTTTTAAAACAAATTTTGATAAAAACCATTTTAATTATCAGTGCATTGCTTCATCTGAGTTCAGTCAGTAGTGTAATTAAACTGAAAAGAGGCTTACTTAATAGTGCCTCAGGACAAATAAAGTAGTGTATAAAATTGGCATTTGGCCAAAATTGGGACATTACTGCTCTGTCACTGAAGCTTGTGTTTCTTTGGCAGACTACTTGATTGAAATTATAGCTGTCTAACCCACTGATTATCTTTGCAAAAAAAAAAAAATGTCTAGTCGTATCCATACTATTCTATAAGAATGAAAAGCTTGAAGACTTGTCTCTCAAATAATGTATTTTCAGTTATTACTAGAAACAACAGCATGAAGGAGGGGACATTATTTTCTAGTTTAAAAAAAAAAGACAAATACTTTTCAATACTAACCAAAAATCCAGTTATTTCAAAATTCAGTGCAAATGCTTAGTGTAGACTGAGTTAAAGCAACCATCTTTTGAGCTTAAATATTATCTTTGAATATTTTTTCTCTGGTACTATTCTTAGCATTGTACAAATATATTTAATGACTTTTTGACTTAGCAGTGTGATGTTTTTAATAAATATTATGAATGTTCAGTGTGTCATGTTGTTAAACAATTTTGCACAGCTGTCTTTATTAAAAGAAATCCAAAATATATTTTTCCCAAAAATAGATAATTTCATATGGCACATATTTAAAATTGAATATTAAAAGTGTCAAAACTTTTCAATAATTTTCTTTTGTGAGATTTTGATAGTTATTTTGTTATACTTGGATACAGCTTTCAGGTGAAAATAATTCATGATTTAAAGCAGTTCTTTTTACTTTAGTAACTATAGTATATTCCTTCAATTTAGGACAATACTTCCAACAGAATTTCCTTTAGTACTGCCATGACTTCAGGAAACTTAAGGATAATGAGATAGTCGTAGATAAAACCACCTTAATTTTATTTTTTTAAATGATGTAGTAAAGTAACAAAATGAAGATATTCCCCTTAAATTTAGGGAATTTTCTTCTCTGAATATTTATAAATAAAATCTGATATCTATTTAACAATATAATAAGAAACATAGCCACTATGATATATGGTAAGACATAGATTAATTTTTTTTCATCAACCAAGATACTGGAACACTTATTCTCTTTGATGTTTTTCGGAACATGATTTTTCTTAACCCTATTTCTTACAACAACAATCAATATTTCAATATCTATTTATGTTAATACTTCTATTAACACTACCTAATATGCAAAATTAACATGAGTAAAGTGCTTGGTGAACCTTAAAGTGCCAGGTAAATATGAGCTATTATAACAATATTTTCTTTTTAGGAATTTGTATTAGAAAGTGAATATAAGTAATATCAGTCACAGTGTATTCCATCAGATAAGAGTGATTATTGAATTAAAATAATTAAATACGAAGTAGAACAGTATTATGTGTACCAGAAAACATAAAGCAGACATTTCAGTGTCTTGGAAGAAAGGAAGGCTAGGCAACAAGCACTTATTAAATGCTTACTGTGTTCAAAACTGGAAATATAAATAGTAGGAAAATGAAAACCAGTCCATGCCCTCAAGGAGTTTACATTCTAATGGAGGAAGACAACATATAAAAGGGAGCTAATGGAAGTAGCAGGGAGAGGTGCTGTTAGAAACAATGATATAAGGAATCAAAAACATGGAAAGACTTGTATGCACTGATATAGATGGAAGAAAATAGAACCAGGAGACACCCATAAACCATCTGAGAGTTAACAGAAAGACTTTACTTAGGTATTAGCAAGGATGCACTATGTTGTGAGAAAAGCATGACTCAAAGTGATTCCCTTGGTAGTTTAGTTTCTATATTGGACTAAAAGGAAACACTTGTAGCATATGAGATAATTAACAAAAGGATATATACTTAGCCATAGCAAGGGAAAGATAGTCAGCAAGGATGCCTAGTTCATTCAGCAGCTCTCCTGCTTCTGTGATGCTCCATAGGTCAAGCATCAGGGAAGAACTAGAGTTTATATTAATTTTTGTACTGAGACAACCTGGAAGTGACTTCAAGGGCCTGAGCCCTTAGTCTTTTGAGTCAGTTAAGTCTTTAGAAAGATTTCTGTACCTGTTAAGTAAAAGAATTAGCCCAGTCCACATGGTAAAAGACGCTGATACAGATATTCTTCCTATTGCACAGTGCTGGTTGTTCAGGTAGACATAAACCCCTTTCCTCTTTTGCCCAAATGCATCTCATCCCATGTCAGGGGCACATATGTTTCACAGATATTTATGGAACATGGAAACTCAAAGATATCAAATGGCTTGGCTCCCCGGTCTCCCCCATCCTACATCTCACCTTCTTCATAGTCAAATGCCTAGAAAAAGCCATCTACACTTACTGCCTCTACTTCTTCACTTCCTATTTTTTGATCCCTGAACCAGTCAAGTATTGGCAATATCTTCCATGTCTTTAGGGAAAAATGAGCTCAGCCTATAGGGAAGGGCCTCAGTAAATTATTTCTCTTACCACAGCAGTTGAATTCAGATTAAATTCAATGTGCCGTGGTCAATCCTGGACCCATACAGCAAATGATGAGGCAATTTCCACCTATTGGTAGGAAACTATGGCTCTGGGTGTAAAATGTTATAAATGATGTCACAGGGTTGTTTTGTCATTTAGTTTTCCTTAAGGGATGACTTTTTGGAGCCAGCTAGGTGGCGCAGTGGACAGAGCACTGGCCTTGGAGTCAGGAGGCCCTGAGTTTAAATCCGGCCTCAGACACATAGCACTCACTAGCTGTGTGACTCTGGGCAAGTCACTTAACCCCAATTGCCTCACCAAAAAAAAAAGGGGGGGGAATAATTCTTTGATGAGGTTAGGGGGAAAACGGGTTTCCCAGGGGAAACAGGGAAGAGCTATATCTGAAAATAACTGATATAACAAAGGCGTCAATGATTTTTTAAACTAAATTTTTTTTTTCAAATGAAAGCTATGCATGACCATATGCACAGGCAGCCCTGCTTATTTTGTTTCATGAATTTAAAAAAGAAACTTTTAGTAGGCTGTTCTCCCCAATGTCACCTCATATCTTCTTAGCCTCATTTCACATTTGTTCCTCCTTTGCCACAATCTACGACATCAGTGTTTTGAAAACTTTCCTGAACTTACCAAAAATCTGTTTATAAAAGATTAGCCAAGGCACATGCTGATTATTAAGAGCTAACAGGAAGTTATTTATAAATTGCCTACTAAGTGCCAGGTGGTGGGGATACAAATAGCAAAGAATGAAACAATCCCTACTGAGAATGAGTTTATGTAATGATACAAATTACCACTTATCATTTCATAGTATTTTTACTTCCAGTTGGTTAGTATAGCAATAACATCTTTGAAACCATTGTGTAAAGTGTAGAAGTTAAATGTGTTGTTTGGAAAGACCAAAATGTTACTAAATGTTTTAAAAGAGCTGTATTCTTGGGCTTTTCTGAGCAGAAGAAATTTATATCCCAATAAGACATAGTACTTATATCTTAATCTTTGTATTATAGAGGTCAATGGAATTACAGTTGCCTTTTGATACTGAATGGTTATACTTTTCAATGTAAATAAACTGAGTCACTCTGTTGTGTTTAGTGATCCACTTTGTTAGAAACAATGTTATATTCAAAGATATAATTAGAAAATAAGGTCCAAATAGCTTCATCAAATTGAAGATTTTTTGTGTGAACAAAATTAATGCAACTAGGATAAAAAGGCAAGCACTTAGGGGAAATTTCTGTGTAAAATGTCTCTTGGTAAGAGTTTGATATCTAAGATATATAGGTAATTAAATGAAATAGATGGCCACAGTCATTCCTGCAGATCACCAAAGCCCCTAAGTGGTTAAAAAATTAAAAAATATGAACACTCAGTTTCCAAAAGAAGAATTGCAGATTGTAAGCTATGTAAAAGAATTCTCCACTCTTCCTCTTTACCATCTTCCTCCCTCTTGCAGCCGAGAAGGTCAGGCTGTGCAGCTTCAGCGGGTACAAAATCTACCCCGGGTCATGGGAGGCACTAGGCCCACACTGACAGGAAGGTTTTCCAGTTTTTGAATGCAAAATGCGAGTCTGCATTCCTTTCAAAGAGGAAGCCCTGGCAAATCAATTGGACTGTCCTGTATAGGAGAAAACACAAGAATGGACAGTCGGAAGAGATTCAAAAGAAGAGAACTTGCCAGGCTGTTAAATTCCAGAGGGCCATCACTGGGGCTTCTCTTGGTAATATAATGGCCAAGAGGAATCAGAAACCTGAAGTTCGAAAGGCCAATGAGAACAAGCCATCAGGGCTGCCAAGGAAGCAAAAAAGGCTAAGCAAGCAACTAAGAAGACAGCTGTATCTGCTGCTAAGGCTCCTACAAAGGCATTACCTAAATAAAAAATTGTGAAGCCTGTGAAAGTTTCTGTGCCCCGAGTTGGTGGAAAATGTTAATTGTCTCCTAAGTTGGATTAAGTAAAATAAAGTTTAAAGCAAAAAAAAGAGTTGTCCAAATCACCAGTGAGTATTGAGAATATATTTCTTTCTTTTTTTTTAATATATTTATTTCTAATACTATCAACTAGTCCATTGCTAATCTTGTAGTGTTTTTCCTCTCTGCTTAGCTATAATGACTGATGAGTTTAAATCAATTTAAAATATCAAGAAAAGCCGAAGATTATAAAAAGGATGTGTTCTCGAATGACAATTGAATGTCATCTGAACACATTTTTCTAGTTCTGTAACCACTTTGTCAAAGGTGAAGTATTAGTGCCTTGGGGAGAAATTTTCAGTGCCATAGCACAAAGGGATCAGCAACAGCCAGTGTAATATAATTACTGAGATTTTAAAATGATGTGAAAGCTCTTATTGTGAAAACTGGCATGTTGAACCTAATTGCTAATAATAAGAAATCATCTTTATATTTAGTTGAATAACTCCCTTATCTCATCAAATAAATATGAAGTCTTTGTAATTCATTCTCAAGCTAAACTGAACCTATTTTTATTATTTATTGTAATATATTGCCTTTGTTTCTAGTAAGTGGTGGAACTAGGACTAGAACTCAGTTCTTTTATGTATTAGAGCATTTTTAGAATTGCTAATTTTTAAAAAACTTACATCAACAGATAAATTTGCTCATCTGTAGAACCAAAGATAATCCTTAAAATCATAAGCAGGAAAAATGAAATTCCAAACAAAACCTGTCATAGAACAAACACAAATGAAAAAGGACAAACCATAAACAATTAGGGAAAACACATTGTAAATGATGACATATCACCACAGCCTTTTGTTATTTATTTGTGATTTATTTAAAGAACTTCTGGTGAGGAACTTTCTCTACCAAAGCAGGTTGACACCTTTGCAATCTACAGTCTTAGTTACCAAGAATATTAAAAGGATAACTGATACTGCCCAGTGTCACATAGCAAGTGTGTCAGAGGCAAGACTTATGGAATCCAGCACTTCTTGACTCAGAAATCATCTCCAGACCTTTTCTGTTATTTATTGATTATTGAAAAGAAAGGAAGACCACGTACATTGACTTTTTAAAGGCAATACCAATTATGGTTACCATAAGTTGATATTATTTCTTGTTATATTTTCTTAAATAGTTAAAATTTTATACTCTTACTTTTTCTTTATTTTCTTTAGATGTTTTCTCCTTTTTTAATCTATTGTCAATTTATCCAGCCTGACACAAGGGATTGTAGCCTTAGGGCACAAGCAAAGGCAATGCTTCCAAATATGTGTATGTGTGTATATGTGTCTTGTACACATGTGCCTAGACATCATTTCCAGAATAAGAACTAAGAGCTAAGTATCCCTCCTCCCCAGCCCCAGATAGCAACCTCCCAAATTGCCCACAGCTCCTGAAAAAGATTGATAGAACATCTGCCTAGGCTTCATGGGCAAGGAGAATTCATTGCTGCCTCATCTTTCCCAATAGCCTCTTCTGTGGGGAGAGGGTATGTATACTCGGGGACATTCAATAAGTAAGTTAGATTCTATCCTCACCCTGCCTTAGCTCAAGTCTTGATCTCAAGAGGGAGTCCGGCTTATGGCCCAAGTCTGAGATCAGACCGTTTTCTTCCTCATCTCATCTTGGTTCCACCTTGAGTAGCCTAGAAACACACCCAGGAAGTGAATAAATTAAACCCTCAGCTATGGTGGCTTGGGGTGCTTCATGGAGCCAGGAAGGGGGGAGGGGGAAATGATTCTCTCCTCACCCAGGGAAGTTAAAAAACAATCTTGTGTTATTAAAGCAGAATCAAGCATCAAGCAGGCAGAGGCTTACAAAAGTAAAAGTTCTTGGAGGCATCTGCCTGGCAAGAAGGTCCTCTCACAGCTTTATACCCATCCTTCTTCACCGGTGGCTCCAGTACGGAAGGGTCACAGATGGCAGCCTCTTTACTGAATTTGGGAAAGCAGGGACTCCTACTTCCAGCAAATGATTTGTCATCCAGAAAAGTTTCCACAGCTTCTGGTGGTTATCTGAGACATCCAGTTGCTACATGTTTAGGCACTTGGCAAGTTAGGTCCAGGTGGTAAACTTGTCCTGTTCCATGCAGATCACAGATGTGTAGCCCTCTGTATCATGTATGTATGAAGCCTTATATATAGGTGCTTACTGTGGTTTAGGACCTCAACCTCACCAAGCATACTTCATAAATGTGCTTCCTTAGGCTTTCTGGGTGTTTGAGTTAGATACTAGGGATGATAGGTTTGGGGTTTGGGTTTTTTGTTTTTGTTTCTGTTTTTGTTTTTTTAATGTTTACATTTTTTTTTCCAATTGCATGTAAAAACAATTTTTTAACATTCTTTTTTTAAATTTTGAATTCCAAATTCTCTCCCTCCCTCCCCTCTCCACTCCTTGAGAAGGTAAGCAATTTGTACATGTGTAGTCATGCACACTATTTCCATATTAGCCATGTTGTGAAAGAAAACACAGCCTTTCCTCAAAAAGAAGAAAAGTTTAAAATATATATATATATATATGCTTTGATCTGCATTCAGACTCCATCAGGTGGATAGCATTTTTCATCGTAAGTCCTCCAGAATTATCTCAGATCATTGTATTACTGAGAATAGCTAAGTCATTTACAGTTGATCATAATCAATATTGCTGTTACTGGTACAGTGTTCACTTGGTTCACACTTCACTTTGCATCAGTTCATATAAGTTTTCAGATATTTCTGAAACCATCTTGTTCATTATTTCCATCACATGGAAATGCATCACAATCATGTAATACAGCTTGTTCAGCTATTCACTGGGGATGATATTGATCATGTGCTTCTTGAAATAGACCTCATAGATGTAGCCACTCATCTTTGTAGGCCTCATTATGAAGTGGAGGAGACATGAAGAACAGGAGGCATCAGAGATATGTTCGTGGCCCTGGTGCTGCTCTTGCATGCCCATCCAAATGTCCCAGTCTCAGAGCTTTTCCAGCATTACCTTGAATAGCTCCACCCCATTCGTATATAAGGATTTCCTGAGCAGTCATTCTAGGCTGAGTATGATTTCTACTGAGTATAGGAATGATGGGCCCTCTGCTTTTTGCTCATAGCCCTTCATAGCCTTGGTCATTATAGGCAAAGATACAGTGAACAATTACCCTACTCAAGCAGGTGGGTGGACTGACTAAAGAAGCTGAAGAAATCAGTCTTCTAGGATTGCAGCAGACTTTGCCTTAAGGCTTAGGGTAAAGAGAGGCTGGCCTTGAAGTATTAAAACACCATGGTGTTCTTTTTGCTGATGGATATGTGCTGGATTCCCCTCAAACCAAACAGGGTGACCATGTCTATTCTTCATAGTAACTGTCAATGCAACCTTTGTCATCTAAAACTTTACACCCTGAGCAGAGAACGTAGCATCCTATCTGAGTAGTTGGTCCAGATCCTACCGTGACTGCTGTAGGCACAATGGCAAGTCTTATTGTGGGTGGAGCATGGTTGAACTCAGTAGGGGGCTGGTATCCCAATAGCTGCAACTATCCCCATGCCCTCGTAGCTTTGCCTCAGAAACTTTCGATACTCTTTCAGCTCTATGTTTGCCTAATGACTAGTGATTGTGACTCTTCAGCAAAGCTAAATGAGATACCCATCTTTAGCAGGATGGGCTCCCCACTATGAGAACGAGGTACATAGTTTGTAGTATTTCTTAGGTAAACAGAGCCCTTCCTTTTCAGCCTACAAAGGTCTATGTATCTTGCTATTCTAGCTTAGAACTAGTACTGCTTGGCTCTCTAGCCTCTAGAGAAGTACCTTGGCCATAACCTTGAGGTAAAAGGAACTTTTGTCTTTAATACAGATGAGCATGTGACCTAGGGCCACCATGTTGAGGAGCCATACTCATGGGGAGAATGTGTATGAACACACACTTTATTTTTATATATATATATATGTAAATATGCATATATGCACCCATGTATGTGTGCATGCATGTGTACCTACATGCTCTGCCATCAGATAACATGGTTGAGGGCAATATCATGGGTGCTTCATCACTCATCCCAGGCCTCATCTTCCAGGAACATGGGGCCATCCACAGTCACATACTTTTTCTCTGACTGGAGTAGACCTTGACATCTAATGTTTTATTAGTCAGCAACATCTTTTTTTGGCACCTTCTGGTGTCTTGTGGTCTCGTTGTCCTGCTCAGACTCCAGGTTTTCTACATCTTTGCTCACTGAGCATCTAGATTAGTTGGATGTTGAGGACAGTCACCAGAGGGAGTGGCATTGAACCCCACCTGGCAGAGGCATGATAGAACCAACTGGTTTATCAACCTTTAAGTTTTATACCAGGTACCAGCTTTGTTTCTTCTGGCCTCAGAACAGTTTCTCCAAGGTGCCCAGCTTCTAATTGTCCATACCAGGGATTAGTGATGAATAAAAGAGAACTCTTCACCACTGGCTCTTGTGGGGCTGTCAGGTGGCACAGCAGCTCCTACCCGGGCCACCTTCTCTATACTACCTCCCTCTCTTCCCTTTCTTACACTTTACACCCCTACACACACTCTACCATCCAATGATACTTGTTTACAGACTGACTTTGCCTTATAATCAGTATACATATTTCCAATTATTTCTTTATTAAATAGTTTTGTATCTTATTCTGTTCACATTTGATGAAAATCATAATTAAAGAGATTGTCTGTATTTTGTGTTTTAAATGCAGATGCATATAGTAGGTAATTGGCTCCGTATCTTGGTTATATAATGTTAGACTATTCAAGACACTGTATGTAAGAGTGTATCTTTAACACTGCTAAGCAAGTTTGAGTTAATAAGTTCTTTATACCAGTCCCATTACAAACAAACCTTCCTTCCCCTTTGATAGCTGTTTTATTTAGAGATGATGTATGCTTACAATCTTTTTTTGTTTAGAGATGACTATTGCAAGAATAAAATAAAATTTTCTTTTTTTTTGTTTTTCGTTAGCTATTAAGGTTAATACATACCACCAGCACAACACAGAAGAAAAATGTTGCAACCTCAGGACGTGAAGAATATACAGTGGCTTTTATTAAAAAACAGATTGAAGAATTCAACATAGGAAAAAGACATTTAGCCAACATGATGGGAGAGGATCCAGAAACTTTTACCCAAGAGGATATTGATGTAAGTACAGTTGCTCTGTTGGAGAAATAATTTACTATAGAGTTGGATATTGAAAGTGTGTTACTTTAACATGGGCCCCTCAGATCTCTCCTAAGTTTTAATTGAATTGCTAGATGAATGAAAAATACCATTTATACTTCTCCAGTAGGAGATATGACTTTGATAAAGATACTACCTTCCACTGCTGTGTAAGGTCAGACATCACTCTACAGGATTGCATATTTGTGTCTTTTATTGAATGTAGTTTTTAGTTTTTACTGGTAATAGATAATCTCCTTGTTTCAAGGTCATGAGAGCCTCTACAGGTGTCTAAAATGATTACATTATGGGTAAATGTTTCTTTGTTATACATAGTTAGGTTATGTTTTCTTGCAAGATGATATATCAGATTATAATGGGAATGTCAGATTTGTGGGAAATCCTATAAATAAACATGAATTTGGTATGTTAAATGTTTTTAATATATACTTGCATTGTTAAAGAGGTTCTAGTGATTTGAGAATTGGACTGACTTTTGGTTCTAGTTCCCCTATAGCCAGGGGTCATTAAAGTATTATGTTAAATTAGGGAACTTTGAATAATAGTTGGTGATATTTGATTGTTAAGTAACCTGAAATAACTGGAGTAAGTGTTCAATTTAACTAAAAACTATTTAGCTTGCTTTGATAAAATGCCAGCTCTAACATCCATATAATCTTATTCTTAAATATTATGAATAATTTATAACCAGGTATAAGAATCTTATTACAAAGTCTAATCTTCATCAGACTGTTGAAGTATTTGGTAGGACATGATTCTTTTTTTATACATCTTAATTATTTTCATGTTGTCCAAAAGTCTCATCCTAATGAAAACCTCAATACCAGTTTTCCCTTCACCTGTTGAAGCCCAGTTGAGTTGGGGCTGTGGGAGCTGCTTTTTTTGTTTTGTTCTTTTTTGGTAGCAGGGGAGGGTTATGGTGGTGGTGGTGTAGTGATCACATAGTAATTCCGTATTTTAGTTGATCTGCCCATTTCATGAATAAGATGATAAAATTATAATTGGTTACATCTCATTTCATAGCTAATTTTTAGTTACATAGTAATAATAACATGTAACAAGCATCAGCCAGAATCTATAATCAAAGTAAGATTGAGCCTTATGTTTTTAAAAGAGAAGCAGTTCGTATTAAGATGTAATTTGGAAAAAGATTTTAAAAGACATCCAAATGCCTTTTTAAAAAATTCTTAGTTTTGTGTCTGTTTGTTTATTTTTTAAATTTTGATAAATTGCTGTCTCAATGTTGAGAGAGATAAGGAGGCCTTGGGTGTATCATTTCAGCTTTTCATTTTCCAAATAGCATATGGAGCATACACAGGGCAAATTCAGGTGAGCTTAAGGGACAGAACATTATTACAGCAGAGTTTTATTTATCTAGTTTTTTAAGTAGATCAAAATTTTCGAAGACATTAAGGCTGTCTTTTTGGTAGCATGCAACATAGAGGTTAAAAGAGGAATTGGGCATTTTGAGAACTACTTAATGGTTTTTGTGCATTAGTAGGATATGAATTAAAAAGATTAATTAGAATACAGAGTTAATCCAACAAGTAGTTGGTTCAGACTGAACTACTGATTATTTTATAAAATCTTTAGAAGCTAGTTTTGCCACACAACTTAATTCCTATAATAATAATGATTTATTTGTCAGTTTAAGGTTTTCAGAAGGCTTTACATGTGTTTACTTATTTGATCCTCATAGCACTTTGTGAGGTGGATGCTGTTATCTCCATTTTAGAAATAAGAGGCTGAGGCTGAGAGTGGTTAAGTGACTTGCTCAGGTCCACACATCTAGGCAGGATTTGAAATTAGGTTTTCCTGAATCCAAGTCCAACACTCTCTCCACCTAGCTATCTAGCTAAACTAGAAGCATCAATAAAAATCATATTTGTAAATATTTATGCTAAAATACCTTTTGAAAACAAACTTTGAAATAAGTTAAAACAACTAGATTAGGGATTTAGTCGAGCAGGGTTTCAAGAAATTCTTCTGTACTACTTACTTTGAAAGATAATAATCACTCTATATTAAAGGGGCACTAAACAATGGAAGTTAGTGTTTATTCAGTCAAGAAGATTAAAGTTCAAAGACATAGTTTCAGTTCTCAGATTATCAATTTGTTTCCCAGATATAAAGTGTTTATTGGTGCCAGTGTACTGAGATAATAATAACGGACATTTTATAAAGCACTTTAAGGTGATTTACATATTTTATCTCATTTGATCCTTATACAACCTAGGAGGTAAATGCTTTTATTATCTTCATTTTGCAATTTAAAAAATTGAAGTAAAGCAAGATGTTAGGTAACTTGCCCAAGGTCATACAACTAATAAGACAGTATTTTTATGACGCATAATTCAAACTCACACCTTTCTGACTCCACTCTATCCACTATGCCGCCAAGCTACCTAGGATAGGAGAGAACAAATTTTCTGCATTTTTACAAATAGTTATATGTGTGTGTGTGTCTAATGATGACTCCAAAATTGAATGAATGACATAGTATGCTCAGAAAAAGAAAGTAGCTCTGGAAAATTTAAATTTTACTTTGTGGTTATAATTACTGGCCTATTTAGCTTGATGTGTTCCATTTTACTTTTAATATATATTGTATGTGTTCTTGTTATTACTATTAGTAATAAATAAAATGCTAATCAAAACTATTTAATAATTATTGCTTTTGAAGTACCTTGCTTATACCATAAAATAATTTAACTGTATTTCAGGAATCCATAATTTCAAAGTGGAAATTTTATCCAGTGATGTAATTTGTGGCCTATCCACATCTTCTCTTCCTATATGATTCTTCTTCATGTCTGCCCATGAATCTAATATGAACAGTCCATCTCACACACTAGTATTCTTCCCTCTTCCACCCCCCCGCCCAGGTCTTGGGTGTCTATTTGATATTTCTTGGTCTTTATGATCAGTCTGCCTCCTTTTCTGATCATATGTTCCTAGATGCTGTCCTTTACACATCTTCTTTCACACAAACGATAGTAAGATTCCTACATTTAAATTGATTCCCAGTTATTACCTATGTGATCTTGTGCAAATTATCTTTCTAGGCCTCATCTGTAAAATCAGGAAATTGGACTTAATTGCCTCTTTTTTTCTGTTCTGTCTATAATGCTGAGCCTGTGATTTTTTTCTACTAATCCTACTTTTGCCCTCTACACTCTGTCTATTGCCCAGATCACTTAAGATTTTGATTTTTTTATATATTATTTGTATTCTATCTATACCCATATACTACCACTAAAAGAATGTCGATATTATGGGGGCAACTAGGTGGTGCAGTGGATAGAGCTCCGGCCTTGGAATCAGGAGGATCTTAGTTCAAATCTGGCCTCAGACACTTGACACTAACCCTGATCGCCTCACCAAAAAGGGAAAAAAAAAGTGTTGATTTTAAAAAGAAGTGTTTTTGTTTCAGGAAGCAGACTGGGATAGTTGAAAACACAGCATTATTTCCCAAGTGAAATTCCATCTACTCTCTTCTGTTCTATTCTGGACCTAGTTTACTATCCACATGCAGTATCTGTTTACATGCTCAAGACATATTGATCTGGTCTGCTGAAGAATATCATTTGTGGTTGCCTGCTTGTTCTCTTATTATATTTTCATTTCTATTCTGTATGTATGTAGATTATTCCCCATGATTTTGAAGAGATGAGTTGCCCTGTTGATGTCATCTGTGATTTTTTTTCCCTTCCATCAGTGTCTTTCCCTCTTTCAGACATCTTGAAGATCAATCTCTCAATGCACTTCTTTCACCTCTAGGCCAGATTTTCTCTCTGTAGTCAGCCTGCTCCAGCTGCTCTTGCTATCATCCTCAGCTTAGAGTCATTTCTTTCTCTTCACATGGCACATGAGGACCTAAAGATGTCAAAAAATCCACAAGTGGTGATTCTGCTGGTATCACATGAGGAAAAGGTCCATTTCAGAAAGGTGAAAGAAAGCTTTCTTTTTTGTTTGCATGTTGTCCTTTTTGCAGTTCATCTTTGATTTATCTTAGCATGATCTAGTCTAATTTGTCCTCACACTCACTGCACACTTGTTTTTCCCTCACTTCTCATTGTTTTATCGGGTGATACTATGTATAATTTTTCACCATCTTCTCATAAAGGTTGCTGATAATGAGAGCACCAACTCCTACAGCATTTCCTAATCACCCATCTCACAGGGGCAGGAGAGAATAGGAGTATGACTCCTCATCCCCTAAACCTCAATGGGGGCCGATTGAGGCAGACACATAGATTCCCCCCAAGCCTTGATGGGAGCAGATCAAGGCAGGTACATGCTTTACCCAAATCCCCAAAATGGGTTCCCCCAAAGCACTGAAGGGGCATCAAGGCAAGCACAAATGCATCTCCCTCATGTGCATTCCTATTCCCCCACTCACTGACCAGCGCCCACTCTCTTTCTAGGGAAACAGAAAAGGCACATCGCCAGCAATAGCCTCACAGCTTTACGTCACTTCATCCCTGTATCTAACTGTGCGAGCGTAGTGGAGACGTTTTGAACCATAACCATGAGAACTCATATCTGACACCTGGGGATTAGAGATTGTCATGCTATGGATCCTGGGAAACTAAACTCTGAGAAAGCATGACAAAAATCCACCTTACCTTACTCACACTGCAGCCTCTCTGTGGTGTTCATTTCTGGTTTTTAGAGCGCGCTTCACCCTGCCCCTCTCAGTCACTTGGAAGTTCCGTCCCCTTCCAGCTCTGCTTCCGGCTTCCTCTTGGCTTCAGAATTGCTGACTTATCCTGGAAGGTCCCTTAAGACCCAGGGCCTCCTCCCCGCACAGTCTTCCACTCCTGTGGCCCACTAACCGTGGAATATCCCTCTACGGAGTCTTCCCTCCTTCTGCCATTCTTGAATTCCTCCTGGCATTCCCCTTCCTGTGCCTGACTTCTGGACTTCAAACCTTCATCCTCAAACCATCCCCTCTCCCTGCCCCACCACCCCCTGCCATTTTTCAACAAGCTTTTGCGTGTTTCTTCCCACTTTAGAATGACAGTTCTTCGAGGACAAGGATTGTCTTTCTTTGGGCTAGCATTTGTGTTCCCAGCCCTTAGCATGGAACCTGGCACATAATAAGCAATTTATTAAATGTTTTTTTTCCCCTTTCTGTTGCTCATGATTGTCTTCCAGATAATTGAACTTGCTAAAAGTTAGCCATCCCCACAAATAATGTTATTGTACTATTGTAGGTTGTTATGGGCAAACTTCTGTGGCAGCAGGCATGATCTAAGGTTGCTTAACTAAATAATGTGACATCCAGTAGAAAGCATGACTAATAAAAATATGGAAAATGAAGAATTTTGAAAGCCCATCATTTAAAAAAAAAACTATCAGGAAGGATTACTTGTGATTAACTATACCTTTCAAAAACATTTTTAGAGAATCCACAGAATTCCTACTTTGCTTTTGATTTAGTATGAACAGAAGGATGGTCATTAGTTTCTATGTATAGTCGTTGAATAAACAGTTTGTAAAGAAGCATATCTCCTTATACCAGTAATTATTTTTAAACCAAGCTACTATGGTATCATTAGGAATACAGAGTATTAACTTACAAATGTTTTAGGATCATATTACCCAGGAGCATAGATTTAGAATTGGAAGGGAACTCAGAGCATCTAATGTAGTTCACCTCTTCATTTTACAGATGAGGAAACCAAGTCCTAGGGAGGTTAAGGGACTTTCTTTACTTTTCTTGGTCACACAGGTAGTAAGGGTTAATTAACAAGTATCTGTTAAGCTTCGATTATTTGCCAATTACAAACACAAAAATGAAATTCTGTGTCCTCAAGGAGTTTATTCTGTGTGTGTGTGTGTGTGTGTGTGTGTGTGTGTGTGTGAACACAGCAACATGTACTTATAAGCAGATACAAAATAAATACAAGGTAATGGGGGTGGGGAGCACCTTCATGTAGCAGGTGACAGTTGAGCTTGAGTTTTGAAAGAAACCAAGGATTCTAAGTGGCAAGTGAAGGAGGGCGTATGTTCCAGGTATGGAGTATAACCAATGCAGAGGTGTATAAATTGGAGATTTGTGTGTGTTGAATAGCAAGAAGGATAATCTGGCTAGACCTCAGAATGCTGGTAGAATTTGAACCCAAGTCTTCTGAGAAGATTTAAGAGAACAAACAATAGCATACTATAGGGTCTTACATCTACCAGTTATTTTAATTAATTTCCCACTTACAATCAGATGCTGAAAATATTTTAAAGACCAACTAATATTTGCTATGCATAATTAAATTTCTTTTGTAAAAATACTACAAAAGCAATTTAGCACAACTGGTAGCAGAATTATCAGACTTTGCACTTTGAACAGTAATAATCCCTTCAATATGCCTATGTACCTTCATGTCATTGTAGGAAATCAGTTTATTCAAAGTATTTTGGAAGTAGACTTTAATGTGTCATTACTTGTCTTTGTATATTAAACACATAGATTTTGAATTTTTAAACTACTACAGTTTGAGATAATAGTTAAAGACATTTCAGTCGTGTTGACTGTTTTGAATATAGAATTTACTAATGCTTATATTTGGGAATTAAAGTTAAGCAGTACATTACTTTTGAATTTCAGGGAAAAAGCTAGCAAATTGATATATAACTGCAGAAGTCTACCAATTACTTTTTAATTGGTATTATAGACCTTGCTCTGAAACCAGAATGTTTTATTCTCCTAAGTGTGAATATGCTGTATGAAGTTTCTCTAATTGATTTGCTGTGCCCATTCCATTTGATGTATCATTTTTCACAATATTTCATAATTTGTGCTCATTTCTAATGAACAGAGTCGTTAGGACAGGCATGTCTAAGTACAACTGACAGCTAACATTAGGTGCCAGATGCAGTTTATAAAGCTATGTAGAACTGCAGAGAACAGTTTAAATAAATTAGCACCTGTACATTAGTCTCACTTGCTGGTAATTTATAAGCGAATCAGTAGAGATGACATTTAGGTAAGTCATTGATCAAGTTAACAGCTGCATACCCACTGCCCAGCTGGGATACCTAATTAATAGAGATTGCAGTCTTGACCCAGTGCTTCTCCCCATTTGAGTCTAATCTTTTTTTAGTTCTCAATTTAAGCTTAAGGATGTAGTAAATACTTTGCCTTCCTTTCAGCAAACAGTCAAAATCATTGATATTCTAGTTTAATTCTGAAAATGTAGCTAATATTTTTATTAATCAAAGATTACCTTAAGCATTATGATCTACTTAGATTAACTTTTATTATTATTCACTTTATGTGTGTATAGTCATTTGTGGAACTTAATCTTTATTGCATAGTATTTTCAAAAAACTGGAAGAGTCATTTTCTGATCTTGTATTTAATATAAATATTGCACATTTAGTTTTGGAAAAGGCATTTTTAAATGATTAGCTAACCATTGAATTCGAATTAATTTGTACAATACTTTTCAGAAAGTGGCTTCGCTTATAATTTTGCCAAGTTACTCTGTAGACATTATTATGGTCATTGAATATCCATTGAATACATATGTGGTATCAGTATCCAAGAGAAATTAATTTCTTAGTTTTCTGGTTTTATGTGTTCTTAGATGTATTGTTTAAATAAGGAATTTATGCTAGTTAATATTTTACTTACATAGAAAATAAGTTTCTCCTCTCCCCAGAACGTTAAAGAAAATAGAGTGAGCGTATAGTTTCAGTCTGTTCCTTTAGAAGAAATTGTAGTTTCATTCAAAGGATCCATGTTCTAGATGTCATCCCATTAGAAATATATCTTATGAAAAAATATATATCTTATGAATATTTATTAGTACTTAACCTAAAATGTACTTTTATTTTACTTGACTCAAAGGAGAGTCCTATTTTAAAAGCATAAGAGGAAGTAATTTTTTAGTTTAAAAATTATTTCATCAGAATATTTTCTATTTTATAAACAGAAATTTTTGTAATATATACCATTCAGTTCTACCTAATTCTTGTTTCAGATTGTGTTCTTGGTTTAGTTTTTGGCTTTAAAAATTCCTTCAGGTTTCAATTTACTTGTTTAAGTACTTATGATGTAATTTAAGAAGTGCTTTCCATATGTTATCTACTTATGAAACGTTCTCCCAGTACAATGGTCTCTGTTTTGTCAATTAAGCTGTTCTGTTCCTATTCATTGTGTTCCTTCTTCTTTGAATCTTCCTGTTCCATAGTTGATAGTTTTATTCATTTTCTTTCCAGTTAATTATAGCATCTAGTGGAGGGGAAGGGAAATAAGTTTACTAGTAGTTTGCAGAACTAATGCTAAAGAGAAGATGCTCAGCAAGGGTCATAAGGTCATAGATCTAGAGCTGGAAGAAACTTTAGACACCATCTAATTCACACTTGGATTTTAGGGATGAGGAAACTGAAGGCCAGAAAAGTTAATAACTTGTTCAAGGTTATGCATTAAATGGCAATGACTTGAACCCATCTTTTCTGACTCCATATCCAGAGCTCTAGGATTTGGGAACTTATGCCAAGAACAGCATCCTTTAGGGGAGGAATTCTTTTTTTTTTTTTTTTTTTTGCTAGGCAATGGGGTTAAGTGACTTGCCCAGGGTCACACAGCTCGTATTATTATTATGTGTCTGAGGCTGGATTTGAACTCAGGTCGTCCTGACTCCAAGGCTGGTGCTGTATCCACTGCGCCCCCTAGCTGCCCCTTAGGGGAGGAATTCTTAACCTTTCTTGTGTCATACACCCCTTTGGTAGTCTGGATCCCTTCTCATAGATATTAGGTGGATAAGAGAGAATACATAGAATTACAAAGGAAACCAGTTATTGAAGTAATTTTAATTTTTTTTAAGTTCACATAACTGAGGTTAAGCACTCCTGCTCTGTGAAAGTTAGTTGAGACTTAATAAAAGCAGTTGCTGGGAATTAGGTTACTTTAGGAAGAGGGGAACCCATCATCAGTGTTTAGCTTCTATCTGATACAAGGCCCTTTTCTTGATTCCACTGAAATTTGTCTGAAATGATCACTTGTCATTAGGGGCTTACATTTTAGTTTGATAAAACAACACAGATTAAGAAATTGGTAGAATGTAAGTTCCTTGAGGTTAGGGACTGTTTTTTATCTTTGTGTTCCCTTTGCCTATCACAGTACTTGGCACATGGTAGGTACTTAATAAATTCTTGTCAAATTGCTTACAAAATAAAAAAGTAACAATGCAAAATGTGTTCTGGTCAAAGCTATCCTTAAAAACCAATGTTTTGTCTATCAGTATTGGGTAATACTTGATTAACAAAACAGTATTAACATTTGTACTTAGAGGGAATTGAAATGACATAAAATAATATAAAAATAAGACTACTTCTGTTTTGGTTGCTTGTGTTTTTTTAATTTTTTTTTTCTTTTTCATTGCTATTTTTTCTTTTTCATTACTTTAATTTTGAAAAATCCCTACTTCTTTACCCAGATTGCAGTCTTATAAACACAAAATAAAAAAGAAAGGGAGAAAAAGTAACCAACACATCAACTGAATCTGCTGGAATATTTAGTGCTCCACACCAGTATGCTTCCACTTCTATAAAAAAAAAGAGAAATACTGCTTTCTCCATGATACTATCCCTCTTCCCTCTAACCAGGAGTGATCTCTCTCCTCTACTTACATAGTTTGTCTGAACCTCTCACAGTGGTTAGGAGGTACTGTTAACTCCTTCTATAAATCAGTTGCAACCATATCCATGACTTAGTAGATAAATTCTAGGGAGTTGATTGAAGCACTTAAAAATTCAGTGACTTGCATAGAGTCACACAGGTAGTAAATATCAGAGTAAGAATTTGAACTCACCTTTTCTTGAATTCAAGTCTAACACTTTACTACGCTGCATCCTTGTACTTATGTTTATACTGTTCCATAATAGATTGTAAGCTTCTTGAAGTGACTTTTTTTTTTTTTTTTTTACAAATTTTCTTTTTTGTTATTCTGAATTTGGAAAGATCAAACAAATAACTACATTGGTACTCTTTAGGAGGAATTATAACCACCATCTCTGATCTCTTTTTCCTCTTACCCTTAATGAATGGTCTCTCTTTTAACACCACATATTGTTCACATCATCTATTCCTTAGAGATTTAGAATTGCTAGAGTTCCTGGATGGAATTGCCTATCCCATGGAATGTGTAAAGGCTAGGAAGGTAGGTTAGATCCTATATGCATTTTTTTATTTGTTTCTCAGATTTTTCAAACTTGAGAGGAGAAATGCTCATGTAGCTATTACATTTTAAAACATTGCACCCTGTTCGTAGCATTTTTAGGGTAATTCTCAACAATACACAAATTTAGCCTCTGAAGCTAGGGTGGAAAACATTTCAAATTCACTACAACTTCCTATGGTAGCGGTAGGCCCTGTTAGAATGACGTAATGTACTCAGCTAAGAATCAGTTTCTTTGACCTTTCACAGAGTAGCAGAGTCACAGTACTGCCAGGATAGGGCCAATGCTAAGAAAAACAAATAATTACCAGCCTTACCACAAAAGCTTTCCTTTCAGAGACTGCCTTCTATACTCTTACCTCTTCTTCCCATTCTTTGTGGATTTTATGCGCACGTACACACACGTGCGCATACACACACACACACACATACTCGCTCTCTCTCACATACACATGCATGCACACACACATTTGTTGTTTAAACATAATAGTTTTCTTTCCCTTTTCCCCTCTGTTGGAATTATAATTTCATTTAAAAAATTATTCACTTCTGTGCAGCACCTTAACGTTAGTGACATTCCACTATGATAAGTCTTCAATTATTGTTGGCTAGGGAACTGTTCCTTATTACAGAATATTTGTGTTTCACACTAGTGCTCAGTGTATTTATTACTCTGCATGCTTGCAAGGAAGAGGAGCGTACTTTGATGCTTTCAATAACACAGCAACTTAAAATACAATTTGATTTTGTCCTCTAATACTTAAGGAATTAATTTTGAAGAGTGTATGAAATAAAGTGAGATAGAAAATAGAAATTTTAAAGTGTAGATAACAACACTATTATCTGCATTTGAAACAGTATTGGTCTGTGAAACCAGAGTTGGCAAGTACTGGATTGGAGAGTAGCCAGATTCCATAAGAACAAAGGAAGTAAGAAAAGGATGGAGATAGTCATTTGGATTTAAAATGACAGAAATATAATAGACTAGTAGGCCATAGCTTTAGAAAGGAAAAAAATATGATCAAGTTCAAAAAATCCACATGGAGATTATCGATAGAGAAGTTGGGTGAGCGGATAGTAGTTTCTTTAGTAGATCACATGAGTTAGAGATTTTTAAGGAGAGAGCTGTTAACTCCAATCTCTGTAATAATTTTTAGACATGTATATAGCTAGCCTGCAGAGGTCCTGAAAGGGTTCATGACACAAAAATGGTTAAGAACTCTTGACTTAGTGCCTTTTTAAAAATTGTTGTCAAATCATGTCCGACTCTTCATGAACCCATTTGGAGTTCTCTTGGTAAAGATATTATAGTGGTATGCCATTTCCTTCTCCAGTGGATTGAGGCAAACAGAGTTTAAGTGACTTGCCCAGGATCATACAGTTAGTGAGTGTCTGAAGTAGGATTTGAGCCAAGGTCTTTTCTGACTCCAGCCCCTGTGCTCTATCCTCTGTGCCACCTAGCTGCCTCTATTGTTGACATTACAGTATGACAGAAAGCATTGTGGTATAATAGCAAACACTGGAGTTAACGAGAAGATAAGGGTTTATTAAGTTCCAGTTGTATTATGTAATGTTAAGATTATAAACAGAAGAGGACTGGTTCAGAGGATTTGTGTTCATATTCCACTTGTGATGCTTACTGCCTGTGTGATTTTTGACAAGTCACTTAACCTTTCTGGGCCTCAGTTTTCTCATTTGTGAAGGTAAATGAGTGAGCTAGATGACCTTTGAGGACCCTTCTACCTCTAGAACTATCATCCTGTCATCTTAAGGCAATTGATCTCTTTGGGCCGTAAGCTGAAGGAGTTGCACCAGATGATTTTTAAGCCCCCTTCTAGTTTTAAATGCTGTGAGCCTGTTACATAAATTTCTTGACCCTCAGTTTCCTTATTTGTAAAATGGTGATAATAATCCTATAATGGTATTAAGTAGTCTTACCTTGTATAATGTTGAGGGCTGTGCTTTGGAAATTGTTAAACCCTATGTAAAAGTAAACTTATTATTCAGTATTCTTAAAAGATTTATTATTATTATTATTATTATTCTTGTTATATTAATGCAAAATAAACTCTATACTTTTAATTTACTTATTTTATGCTTTCATATTTTTCCTGCTATCTTCTACCTTTATTCACCTGATATTAGAAAAAGAGTAGGAATTGTTACCATTGTGCAGCATATATACTTTATACTGTGCTCCAAAACATACCTGTTTAATGTTTTACAGGATGTTCCATTTATGACTTTATGAATTTTTATTATAATTATTCCTCACTTCTCAAATGGTGTGTTCACCTTTTTGGGTTCAAATGGTTGCTATTCTATAGGTACAAAAAGAAACCAAATTACCATTTCAAAAAATCAAAGTAATCTTTTGTTTGCTTGAGAATTTTTATAGAATGCCAGTAGAAGATTAATGAAAGTAATGTTAAGATCTTGTTGGTCACACTCTATGCCTATTAAGTAGTTTAAAGCACTGTCAAGAATACTTATTCTTTGTAAACATTTCAGGTGGCAAGTATTTTTAAAAATTGTTTTAAGTGTTACTTTATTTGCTATTTTCTTTGTTGTCCTGTTCCCATACTTCACACACCCCTTCCTCATGTGTTATTATTCTTGCTCAATTTGTAATTACTGCCATTAATGAACCTTTATATTAGATATGCTTTATGTTGCAGCACTTTTATACCTTTTTTTGTTGTTGGTTTGAATTTAATAGAATCACAGAAATGTGGATTGTAAAGGGACCTCAAAGGCCAATTTGACCAACTTTTTTTTTTATTAATTTATTTTAATTTATCAACAATCACTTCTATAAGCTTTCGAGTTTTTAATTTTTCTCCCCCTCCCTCCCCAAGATGTCATGCAATCTAATATAGGCTATACATATACATTCCTATATTTTCACATTAGTGATGTTGTAAGTAAGAATTATAAGGAGGAACCATGAGAAAGAGGAAACAAAACACAACAGAAGAAAAAAATAGAAAATTATGTGCTTTGATCTGCATTCAAACTCCATAGTTCTTTCTTTGGTGTGGATAGCATTTTCCATCATGAGGCTTTTAGAAATATCTTAGATCCTTGTATTGCTGAGAGGGGTTAAGTCTATCAAAGTCAGTCATCACTCAATGTGGCTGTTACTGTGTACAACATTCTTCTGGTTCTACTTACTTCACTCAGCATCAGTCCAGGTTTATTTGAAGTCTGCCTGTTCATCATTTCTTATAACACAGTAGTATTCCTACATTCATATATCACATTCACAATTTTGTGTGTCTTTCTCTCCATCCTTTTCCCCCCTGTTTATGCTTTTCTTTCTCCTTTTTCCTCCTCACTAATGTTTTGCTTTTGACCACCACCTCCCTCACGTCCCACCTCCCTTCTATTAGCACCCCCTCCCTTTTCTTTCCCCTTTTCCCTCCTACTACCTATAGGGCATGTTAGATTTCTATGCCTAACTGATTATGTTGTTCCCTTCTTGAGCCAAATCTGATGAGAGTGAGGTTCAAACAATGCTCATCTCCCTCCCTTCTTTCCTTCCTTTCCCTCTGCTATAATAGATTTTTGTGCCTTTTCCTGTGATGTAATTTACCCTTGTCTGCCTCCTCCTTTCCTTTTCTCTCAGTACATTTTCTTAGATCAGATTAATTCACTTACTTGGATCCATTTAACCCACTTGATTAGATTTTTTCATCATTACATCCAAGTCAATTTATAGTCTCCCCCTTTATGTATACCCCTTTAACATGGTATAATAACAATACAGTTCTCAAGAGTTAGAAGTGTCATCTTCCCTTGTAGAGATGTAAACAGTTTGCCCTTATTAACAACATATTGTATCTTTCTGTCCCATTTACCTTTTTATGTCTCTCTTGAGTCTTGGATCTGAAGATCAAATTTTCTGTTGAGCTCTGGTCTTTTTATTAGGAAGGTATAAAAGTCCCCTATTTCATTGAATATCACTCTCCTCCCCTGAAAGATCATGCTCATTTTCGCTAGGTCCAACCTTTTTTTTTTTAACAAGAATCCTCTCTATAATATCCCCAACAAGTGGGCATCCAGCCTTTGCAAATTACACTGCATCTTTAGCAATGGGAGTCTGGAAGAGAACACAGGCACACTGATTGTTACATTTCAGGTCCTGAGTATGACAATGAAAGCATTTGGACTGGTGGACTATGATAGTCACATCCTGCCCCCACCTACAACACTACTAACCTAGGAGGAGAATAAATAAGCCCATTTCCCTCTCCACAATGAGAAGGACTGTGTCTTCTATAAGTAGGGATTCAAAAATGCTCTCCAGGACATCTTCCTTATAGGTGGGATGGAGTAACTCTTTTACGCAAGTTGACATGTAGTGGTAAGAGCAATTAGAAAACTTGAGTTCAAGTTCTGCATTCTCTGTGACCATAGGCTAGCTACTCAAACTCTTTAGATTCCCAGTTTCTCATCTGCAAATTGAGAGTATTGGACTGGATAATTTCTATGGGCCCTTCTAGCTGTATCTCATTTAAGAATATATGGACTTCTTTTCCCATTAATTGGAGTTTCAGAAAGCACAGACAACTTTATTTCTATTTTCCTCGTCCCATACTTCAAGCAGAAGTTAGTTAAAAGAGCTTGAGCACATCCCATTGAACTTTTACAGTAGATGCTCAATTTGAACTCTAGTAGTTAATTTCCTAATCACATATATATCTTGACCAGATAGAATTTTATCATTCAGCCTAAAAAATGCCAGCTTCTAAAATGAATTTTCCCCTAGAGGTTAGCTAGTTTCAATATAATTTGAAGATAATTCTTTAATTTGTTCAATGATCAGCTTAATCAGATAATGATGTATTATACATATCTATATGAAAATGATCCTACAGTCCATTTGTTAATTCAACATTTTAAAGTAAATATTTTTTTAAAAAATTTCTGCAGTGATGATGAGTTTAGAGGGGTTGGGGAAAGCTTCCTGTAAATGGTGGGATTTTTAGCTGGGACTTAAAAGAAGCCAGGGAGGTCAGTAGTCTTTTCAGAGGAGGGAATGTATTCCCGCCATGGAGACAGCCAGAGAAAATGCCTAGATTCAGAAGATAAAGTGTTTTGTTTGTAGAATAGCAAGGAGGCCATTGTCACTGTATCAAAGAATATGTGTCAGGAAATAAGGTGTAAGAAGGATGAAAAGGTAGAAGGGGGCTCGGTTATGAAGGGCTTTGAATGCCAAACAGAGGATTTAGCATTTGCTCCTAGAGGCAAATGGAAGCCACTGGAGCTTATTGAGTAGAATAATGACTTGATCAGACCTGCATTTTAGGAAAATCACTTTAGAAGCTAAATAGAGGAGGAACTGGAGTGAGGAGAGACTTTAGGCAGGCAGACCCTCCAGCAGGCTATTGCAATAATGCTGTAGTGAGGTGATAAGGGCCTGCACTAGAGTAATGGCAGTGTCAGAAGAGAGAAGGGGACATTCAAGAGGTGTTGTAAAAGTGAAATTGATAGGCCTTGGCAACAGCATGGATATGGGGGGTGAGAGATAATGAGGAATCTAAGATGGTTCCTAGATTGTGAGCCTGAAAAACTGGGAGGATGGTGTTGCCCTCTATTGTGATATGGAAGATAGGGGGTGGGGAGGGTTTGGGGGGAAGATAAGTTCCATTTTGCACATATTGGGTTTAAGATATCTACTGGACATCAAATTTGAAATGTCTGAAAGGCAGTTGATGATTTGAGATTGGATGTCAGCAGAGAGTTTGGGGCAGGATAAGTAGATTTGAAAACCATTAGCATAGAGTTGGTAATTAAATACCAAATGAAAGAGTATAGAGGAAGAAGAGAAGAAGGCCGAGAATGAAACCCTGAGGGACACCTACAGTTAGAGAGTATGATCTGAAAAAGGATTTAGTAAAGGAGACAGAATGAGTGATGCGATAGGTAAGAGGAGAACCAGGAGAGAGTGGTGTTCCAAAAACCTGGAAGGAAGAGAGTATGAAGGAGGAGTGAGTGATCAATAGTGTAAGGCAATAGCGATGTCAAGGAGAATGAGGACTGAGAAAAACCCATTGGATTTGGCAATTAAGAGATTGGTAGTAACTTTGAAGAAAACAGTTCCAGTAGAATAAGTTCAGAAGAGGGATTGTAAGGGGTTAAGGAGAAAGTGAGAGGAGAGAGTATAGAGGTACCATTTTAAACATCATTTTCCAGAATTTTACCTACAAAGGTCAGGAGAGATATAGGATTATAGTGGAAATAGAAGAATCAAGTGAGAGTTTTTCAGATAGGGGAGCCATAGAAAAGTTTGTAGGTAGTGAGAAATGAGCCAGTAGAGAAGGAAAGATTGAAAATAAGTGGACAAGTAGGGATAACCTAGGGGGCAGTCTGTTGGAAGAGATAGGATGGAATGGGACCACCTAAACAAGTAGAAGGGTTAGCCTTGGTAAGGAGTAAGGTCAAATTCATCATGAGAGAAAGGGTTGTGAATGAGGTGGTAGTATCAGAAGACATCTGAGTGATAGGAAATGAGGAAGAGGGGGAAAGAGGGAGTTCACAGCGAATGGGCTCTTTTTTTTGTTCTTTTGTTTTTTTGGTTGTTTTTTTTTTTTCTTCTGTAAAACATGAGGCAAAATTCTCAGGTGAGAATGGGTGAAATGGTGCCTTGGAAGGTTTGAGGAGAGATGAAGTTTGGAAGAAACCAAAACTATCAATAGTCACATGAAAAATGTTCTAAATCACTTTTCTTTCTTTCTTTCTTTTTTTGGGGGGGGAGGGGCTAGGCAACGGGATTTAGTGTATTGCCCAGGGTCACACATCTAGTAAGTGTCAAGTGTCTGAGACCAGATTTGAACTCAGGTCCTCTTGACTTCAGGGCCAGTGTTCTATCCACTGCGCCACTGAGCTGCTCTCTCTAAATCACTTTTGATTAGAGAAATGCAAATTAAAATCAAATCTCAGATAACACCTCACACCTATCATATTAGCTAACATGGTAAAAAAAAGAAAATGACATGCTGGAGGGGATGTGGAAAAACAGATACACTAATGCACTGTTGGTGGAGTTGTGATCAGGGAAGGTCCTTTGTTCTTTGCCCAAGACTTTGTAATCCTTCACAATTACTTTCTAGATTCCTTATGGCCTCTGTAAATCACTAGCAGTGGGTCATAGTTAACAGATTAACAAGTCTTGGTATCTTCTGTTTCATATCCTAGATACTGTGTTAACCTCTTTTTGATATCATTTGCATTAAGAATTACATCCATTCTACTAGAATCAGTCAGAGTATATCAGCTACTACTGCTTACCTTTTCATCCAGTAAGGGTCAGAGGATTTCTCACATAAGTAACATTAATTCAGTAAATATTAAGTGCAGAGCACTGGCTTAAGTCCTGTAGGCATTATGTTAGGTAATAAGTAATAATTCCACGTGTAGGTACTGCTTCAACAAAATAACTTTCTCAAAACCACCTTGATATATAGATAATGTTAATATGATTTTCCACCCTTGATAAACAAGAAAATTAAAGTTCAGAAATGCTAAGAGACTTGCCTGTGGTCACACAAGTAGTGATAAGGGTAGAGCTGGAATTTAGGCTCAGTTCTTTTGACTCAAATTCTTAAACTACACCATGCTTCATCTCCAGAAGGCAGAATATAGGGGGAAAAAATCTATTTTTTTGGTTACTGGTATTAGAATATATTTTGTGGTACCAGTTGTTTTTTTTTTTTTTAATGACATGATATTACTTGAAAAGATTATATCCCCAGTATTTCTAGTTTCCTATGTTCACATTAAAATCACAGGTTCAGAGTGTCAGGTTCTGTCTGGGATAAGTGTTTTTTTTTTTCTTCTACCACTGTCCTTAAAATGAAGGTCATATTTCAGTGCTTCGTTATGCCATGGAAATGACCCTGGGTTCTTGATTTCAAGTGTCATTGGAGTTTGGGCCTACTGAGGGATTGCGTCTATTCTTTGAAGACTCATCTAGGGCCAGCTAGGTGGCACAGTGGATAGAGCGCCAGCCTTGGAGGCAGGAGGACCTGAGTTCAAATTTGGCCTCAGACCAAACACTTGACACTTACTAGCTGTGTGACCCTGAGCAAGTCACTTAACCCCAACTGCCTAAAAAAAAAAAAAAAAAGGAAAGAAGACTCGTCTAGCTAATTTCAGAGAAACTTATTGTCAGAAGGTTATAACATTTTTTTTTCTACTTATAGGAGCCTATTGAAATCCATGGGTTTCTGTGGCTATCTGGAGAACTTTTAATCATGGAGGCATTGTATTATATGTTGGTAGAGAGAATACCCACTCAGATGAAATCACAGACTTAACAACTTATTACTCTAGATGGAAATTGTCTCTCCTTCCTGTAATCTTTTAATACCACATTGGAACTCTCCTAGCACCCATCATATTCTAGATTATGTTATATATTATTTTCATATCTATTTAAAATCTTTCTAGATTTTAAGCTTATCAGCTGAATTCCTTTTTGTACATTGTATATAGTAGGCATTTAAATGCTTTTTAAAAATTGAATCAAATTGACAATTTAAATGCTTTGTTTATTTTTAGAGAGCTATTGCCTATCTCTTCCCAAGTGGCTTATTTGAAAAAAGGGCCAGGCCAATTATGAAGGTATATTAATTTTATTTACTATTTAAAAATGTTTTCATTCTGCGTTTTCTTATGTGTAGTGATTAATGTACCTTTTACTTGTTTTACAGCATCCTGATGACATTTTCCCAAAGCGTAGAGGTAAGTAAGCTCAGGACCATTTCCTTTTTATATCATTTCTTTGAGGCAAAGTGTTATATTGTAAAGTGGGTAAAATTTCCAAAATAATTTTTACAGGTGTAAAACCAATCCCTTTGTTTAAAACAGAAACAGTATAACTAAAACTGAAAAAATAAGAGTTTAAAGAGCTATAATTTTCCAAAGAAAACCTTCAAAAACACCTTCAACAATTAAAAATTTAGTCTTAATTTGCTTCTATAAGGAATAGGATGAGGGACTAGACCTGTAATTTCATAATAATTTCACTGGGAACTTCCAAATGAAGGAACTTCTCTGCCAGACCAAGTCCAGGGCTTCTCTGCAAATAGAACTCTGTGCCTTAGAAAATTGTCTGTCGCACTGAGAAGGGTAAATGATTTGCCTTGGGTCACACAGCAATTATTTATGAGATATGAGATTAGAACTCAGGTCTTTCTGGCTTCAAGGCCACTCTTCACTCTAGTCATGCTTTCTCTCTGGTTTTCTCCTGTATTTATTTTTACTAATCTTGTTAAAATTAAGTGAAAATGTAAAAATTCACTTTAAAAATTTAACATTTCACAAAAGGAAATTATTAAAACAAAATTAGAAAGCCAGATATAAATAGTTTAATAACATGTACTGGATTTGGTGAGTTTTGTGTTGTTGGGGGTTTTTTTTGTTTGTTTTTGTTTTTTGTGGTGCTATGATTTCATGGGTGCAAATGAATTCTACCAATGTAGAGAAATAACTGCTCTGCAACTAATTGTCTTAGAGAATTACATAGATAGGCTAACATAGGTTACCAGATAGTAGAGAATTCTGTGTCAGAGGCCAGACTTGAACCCAAATTGTTTTGACTCTGGCTTTCTCTTTATCCACTATACCACACTGCCACTCATCAAATTTAAAAAAAAAATGTTTAATTGTGTTAAAGGTCTATGTTTTTAGTAATTTTTCATCTACTTGTTCAGGAACACTTTCTTTTATTAAGCAATCTGGTCTAAACTGAGCCTGACTAGAGAGATTAGATAGATAGCTTTATGAGACTGACTGACTGACTGACTGTGTGTGTTGTGTGTGCGCACACACACACGTATGTACATGTAAATATGTCAGATATACTCATATTTTATGTTTAATTACACATACATAATTCTTTTTCCCCCCTATACTTGCAGAACTTAGCAATGTCATTATTCAGGGGTATGGATGGTTCCCTTACCTCTAATCTGACTCCATAGCATTTATAAAGCCCTTTTTGTAATGAGTCTCCTCTTGTCTTCTTCTCTTAAAAGCAGTGATTACTATCTTTGATTTGTTCACTTTTCATAAAAATGCAATATATAACATCTTTCTCTTTTTAAAATTAAAATTGGTTTTTTTTTACGAAATTTTTAATGAAATTCTGCTATACTCATGAATAGCTCTGAAATTAAATTAATTAAACAATTAATTAAACAAGTAAACTAGGATCAGGAAACATTATTGTGAAGGAAGTTGTATGACCCCAAAGCACTTTAGAAACATATAGACATCTTAGGGCAAATGAAGAGGTACAAAATGTTAGTTTGTTGTAGGAGAGTTGTACATGTAAACTATCCATCTCTTAATACCAATGCGTCATTATCTTGGCAAGTAAGGGGAGAAAGTGGCTGGAGAAAAGCAAAATAGCAAACCTCAAAATCAGTATTTCACAGAATCAGATAATTTTGAAGTGGTAGGGACCTCAGCAGCCATCTAGTCCAACCCCCAAATGAAAGGAATCCTTATTTTAACATCCCCCTCAAGTATTTACATCCAGGATCTGTTTGAAGACTTTCTACCATGCCTTGAATCAATCTATTCCTCTTATGGATATCTCACACTCAAACTTAACATGTCCAAAATAACTCATATTTACCCAGAACTAGTCCCTCTCTCAAACTTCCCTATTTGTGTTGATGGTACTGCTATTCTAGTCTCTTACCTCTCACCTCTTGAGTAATCTGTTACAATGGCCTTCTAACTGGCCTCCTTGCCCCAAGCATTTCCCTACTTCAATAGATCCTTGACACAGCTACCAAAATGATTTTCCTTAAGCACAGCTTGGACCATGTGAGACCCCTACTCAAAAACTCCATTGGCTTCCTATTGCTTCTATAATAAAATTTCTAGCCTGCTGATGAGCTTTTAAAGTCTTTCACAACCTGATCCTAACCTATCTTTCTAGCCTCATTATGTATAAGTTCTAATTTTCACTGTTCTTATATGCAGCACTCCATCTTCTATTTCTTTACCTTTGCACTGACCATTACTCATGGTGGGAATTTTCTCTCCTGACCTCTATATCAAAGAAACCCTGTTTTCTTTAAGAATATAGCTCCAGCCTTCAAGATGAAGCCTTTCTTGATCCTGTAAATTGCTAGTACCTTTCCACTCTAACTACCCTTTATTTATTCTCCATGAAACTATATACTTATTGTCTCTCCCCCTACCCCAGTTAGAATGTTAGGTCCTTGAAGGCAGAGGCTATTTTTTGCCTTTCTTTGTATCTTCAATGCTGCTTTGTGTCTTCAGTATTTTTAATACGATGCCAAGGGTATGTGGTAAACGTAATAAATTCTTTTTCAATCATTTGTCATAAGCTTTATACTAATTTGAGCTAAGTTCAGAAATGAAAAATAAGTCCCTGAAATCAAGGAATTTGTAATCTGATAGGGCCAATATGATGCCAGTATGGCAAAAGGTTAAATTTTAGAGGGGCAAAGGAAAGGTCAGGACAGTATGTTAAAAAAAAAATTAAGGAGGGGAGAGATCTTAAAAACAACTTTGTAAAAATCTAATAATCCTGGTTGTACTTCAAATAGCAGTTCAGGAGTTAAATCCAAAGCCTTTCTCAACACTCATTTACTCTGGAATATAATTGATCTCCATTAGCAAGAAAGGGAGTTTTAATTAAATGCTTACTATATGCCAGGCACTGTGCTAAGTATGCTGGGGATTCAAGCAAAGAAAACAGACCCCTGCCCTCAGAGACCTCACATTCTAATGGAGACAGGCTGCACCGAAAAAGGAACTGGAAATAGAATAGGGGCGATGTGCTCCCAGAGGCATGGTGGGAAGATGACAAGTGACTTGGAAGCCTGGTTCTAGGCAAGGTAAAACAGAGGCTCATCTCTCAGGTCCTGGTGACATATGGGCCAAGTTCAGGTTTCCAGTCTAGAATGTACATAGGCTTGTTTGGAGATGGCCAGGAAATCTTTCTTTTTGTGGAGAAAACAATGATTATCTTTTCTCTGGGAATTAGAAATTCAGTGTGTTCTCATTTTGTACAGGATAAAGGGACAGAACTCTTAGAAAATTTGGGATTGATATAAATTTATTTTCAAAAGTGTATCTTTAATAAACTATGTAAATGTTAGCTATTTATACCAGAAATTTATTTATACTAATAATTTCAACTTTCTCTAATTTGATTCCAAGTAATATTACATGTGAAAAATAATGTGTTGTAGAAGTGGATAATTCTGTACCTGGTTAATCTTAAAAAAAAACAAACTATGTGTTACAACTTTTCAAGTCTGTCAAAGGATGCTATGTAATTGGGGATTTGTAATTATAAAGAAAACGCTGACTACTAATCCAGGTATAAATAATTAACAAAGTTTTAAAAGTTTTGCTAATAGGTTATAGCATTACATAGAATATTTGAAATAAAGATTAAATGACGATTTAGTTTTCCAACTTAGTAAATGTTATACTCTTTTCATAAGACTTTATTAGTGTCTTGAATTTAGTAGTTAGTATATTTAATAAGGATGTCCTTTGCTATATTCTTGCATCATATTTTAACACTTGTATAATTCTTAATTTCATTTCAAATAACATTTTAAAACTGTAGGTTTTTTTATTTTGTTTTTAAGTTTGTTATTTTGATTACTAAGTATATACTGATTTTGTTGCTGAATCTGGTTTGGTGGCTGATATAGAGATCCCTCCCTTAGGCTGACTGGTTTTAGTTCTAATTGGTTGATTAGTGCTAGGGAAGTGCCAAAAACTATACCTCTGCCTAATAAAATGTGTTAGGATGAAAAAGCTGTAGAAGTGCAGTGGATAGAGCTCCAGGGCATAGAGTCAGGAAGACTCATCTTCCTGAGTTCAAATCTGGCATTAGACACTTACTAACCAGGTGACCCTGGC
Organism: Vombatus ursinus; assembly: GCF_900497805.2. Taxonomy (NCBI): domain Eukaryota; kingdom Metazoa; phylum Chordata; class Mammalia; order Diprotodontia; family Vombatidae; genus Vombatus; species Vombatus ursinus. The sequence continues at coordinate 21,241,729 of NW_020954559.1, read as the reverse complement.
AAGTCACTAAACCCTGTTTGCTCTGTTTCCTCCTCTGTAAAATGAACTGGAGAAGGAAATGACAAATCACTCCAATATCTTTGCCAAGAAAACCCCAAATGAGATTATGAAGAGTTGTACATGACTGAAACAACTCACTCAAGAAAGTAACCTAGTCAAATGTAGTCAAGAAGGAAAACGATTGGGTAGTGTGATATGTCCAGTATTCAGTACCATGTCAGATGTTCAAGCCATTTATAGAAGAAGCAGTGATTTAAAAAGAGCAGTACTGAGAGATATTGATTCCAAGAAGGTGTGGAAAAGGAGGAAGACATTAAAAGAAACAGGAATTTATGGCATTTGGATTTAGTTGGGACAGGAGTTACAAAAATAGGTTCAAAGCCAGTTCGAGAATTCATTGCAGTCTTTTTGAGAAGAAATCTCCAAGTTGGTCACGAGTCAAGGAATCATATTTTCAGGCCTTATTTTCTTATATGGCTTGGATTTTATCCCCCTGTACAACTTCTTTAATCCTTTTCTTTATATTTTGATTTTATTTTTATAGACACTGTTTGTCTCTTTGACTTTTCTAAATGTAATCACTGAATACGTGTCTTTAAGGTATCATGCTAGACTGATTTTAAAGATGTTTTATTGATACTTTGTTCTTTAACATTGTGGCTATTTCTGGATATTTCCCTCTCCACTGAGGGCTCCACCAAGCCCTCTCTTGTAACATGGAAAACAGTTAATTGAAGCTAAACAACACTATATCTGACATTGTCTGACATTCTGCTGAAAGTCAGGCAATAAATTTTATAAACTTTTCTCTGGGACCAAAAATGTTTTCCCATACTTCTCTGAATTTCTTATATTCATATTTTCTTATGCCCCAATCAAATCCCATTACACTCATATACCATAGTTTGTTTAGTCAGTCCCCAGACAATAGACACTTAATTTGTTTTATTTCTTTCTTTTTCTTTTTCTTTTTTTTTTGCAACCCAAAAAAGTATTCCTATGAATATTTTGGTGTATATAGAATCTTTCTTTCTGTCTGTGGCTTCATTTTATGCCTAATAATAGGATCATTTAAGAGGTAAAACCAATTTAGTGAGTTTTCTTGTTTAATTCTGAATTGTTTTACAGAACCTCTGCACCGTATCACAACTCTGCCAGCAGTATAGTATGTCTGTCTTCTCATAGTCCCTCCATCATTGATAGATTTTTTTTTATCTTTTGTCAGCTTGATGAGTGTGCCGTTATCATTTGCATTTAACTTACAGATTGGTTTAAGTTTTCATTTCTCTTTTTAATGACTTTAGACATTTTTAATGTGGTAATTAATAGTCTATGTTCTTTTGAAAACTTTATTCATAACCTTTGACCACTTGTATTAGGAAATGGTTCTTGGTTTTATATTTTTATGTCAGTTCCTATATAGTTTAGATATAAGAATTTTAGTAGAAGTATTTGATGTCAAGTTGTTGAGTTTTTTCTCCCACTCAAGAGTATTGACTGTTGGTACAAGTGCTTTCTAGTTTTATGTAGTCACAATTGTCTTTTATCCTTTGTGATCTTTCTCCCATGTTTGGTTAAAAATTATCTCCCTTCCATAGAATTTTTATTTGTGATATAAGCTTTAATATGTTGGCTACTTATCCATTTGGATCTTAGTGTAATAGGTTGGATAAGATACTAATCTAAACTGAATTTTTGCTAAGCTACTTTCCACATTAGATTTTAAAGCCCAGCATTTTAAGTCTTAAAAGTTTCACAACTTCTGCCCGGCTTTTCTCTACCTCTACCCGTGCAAAGGGGAAAACACTCTATGATTTTTTAGACTCTTTATACCCTTTGCTTCAATAACTTGCATTGGTTATTTAATACTCTACTAGAATCATGATTTTATCAATGCCAGTACTTCGCCAGTATAGATCACAATCTATCCATGCCTTTTAAGCCTGTGTGATTCTTTTCCATTTTTTTCCACAATCCCTTCATAGAAATTTTGAAGTCTTCTGTGGTTTTTTTTGTTTTTGTTTTGTTTTTTAAGGAAGGTAGTATGGTATAGTGGAAAGAGCCCTGGACTTTTAAGTCAAAAGACATGAATTTACTTTACCACTTCTGACACTAGTGTGAAAATTGGGCATATCACTTTAGTTCTCTAAACCTCAGTTTCTTGATCTATAAAATGGGCATGATAATACCTGTAATATTTATCTTGCAAGGTTGTTGAGAATTAAATGAGAATGTATTTTAAATGCCTTGTAAAACTCAGAAGTGCTATGTGAACTTTGTCTGATAATTACAACAACAATAACAATAATAAGCTTTTAAAAATATAGAATCGTGGCAGAGGAAATCAGAACCATGTGGAAACAGAAAGATTATACATGTTCTCCCAGTTAACTTGTCTGCTGCAGTAGAATGCTTTTATTTTACTCAGAAATAAAATGGGCATTTCAATATCCATAGTATTTCAGAAGAACAGTGTTGTACATAAAACTGAATTTCTTTAATTGTAGTTATAATAAATTGCTGTAGACCTTTGGGCAAGTTATTTAACCTCTATTTGCCTCATTTTCCTCACCTAGGGATGATAATAGCACCCATCTCCCAGGTTTGTTGTGAGAATGAAATGAGATAATATTTTTAAAGCACTTAACACAGTGCCTGGCACATAATAGGCACTTAATAAATGCTTGTTTCCCTTCTTTCCTTCCTTCTTTGTCTGTGATACCTTCTTTTTTCTTCTGTGCATTTTTTAAAAAATTAGATCCTATTTCAATGACCCTTTTTCTTCCATTTTTTGCTCTCCTTCCCTCTCACTCTCCCCTTTCCCCCACATTACCTTATCCCCTCTCTCCTTTCCACCCTTATCAATCCATTGGAAAAGAAAAAAGGATGATCAAAACCCTTGTAAAAACATTATATGTATAATCAAACAACAAATTCCCATACTGGCCACATTCCAGAATGTTCATCTTAGTCCATCACCTCCCTCGGTACGTTGGTAACATACTTCATCATTTCTCTGGAATCGTGATTAATTATTCATTGATCAGAATTCTTAAGTCTTGAGATTATGTTTATTGAACCTACACAAGGATTAACTTACATCCTAATACTTTTGCTTATCTACCTTTCTTTATTCCACTGTGTAGTTATCCTTAGGACATTGACTATAAAAAAATTATAGCAGGGTAGCAGCTTGTTCCAGGGCCATTTATATCTGAACCCCACTGAAAAAGATGAAAACAAGATATCGTGTTTGTGTGTTTGATATTTCATGGATACCAATGAAGTTTTGGGGCTTTATCAGTTATCCTTCACTCTTGCTCTATGTTCAGCTCGCTTCCTTTCTGGTTATAAGCATCAATAACTACTACCATATTTGCTATCTGCAGTTCTTACAACACAGCAAGAAGTGATGGAATTTGACTTAACTATCTACACAAGAAAAATGAAGTCAGTAAAGAATGCCTATTGTTGAGGCTGTAATATGAAATTAAATGGACAGCATAAAAGCTCATCAATATCCTTGAAATTTTTTTATGTCACTTCTCATGCAAGTCATTACTGGTAACAAACTTCATCTTTCTGTATCTCTCAAGTTTGTATCCATTGCCCTACAGTTGTTACCTACAACTCTGATTCTTCCTCTGAAAAAATATTCAGTTATTCCATACTCATTTGAACCTGTTATCAATGCAGATACTCCCACTGATGATTCAGATTACAACTCATTCATGCCTGCCCATCCTGTGTGATTCTTGTATTCGGTATGCTTTGATAAAAATCTAGAAGAAACTTTGTGCCATTCATACCAACAGTATCTATTCAACTCTCTAGGATTAGGTGATTTTTTTTTTCATCCTGAAATACACTGAGCTACTATCAAGCCAAAGTATAGTTATAAAATTAAAACTATCTTTTTTCTACTTCTTCCGGATTCCTCTGACCCCCTCTACCTGCTTGGGAGATTCTGAGTCTTGAATCATGGTGCTTGACTCAAAAATACTACTTTCAATTATTGATCTTTCCTCTTACCTTTTTAATTGTTGATTCTTGAGGGCCTTAGGATGGGGAAAGGACAGAATCCTTAGGGGTCTTCGTTGCTTTTTCTTGACATCTAATGGATACCACTGAACATTCAAGTTATCCATCATTTATCCCTCTCAAAATGTGACTAGCCAGGGCAGCTAGGTGGTACAGTGGGTAGAGCTCCGGCCTTGGAGTCAGGAGAACCTGAGTTTAAACCCAGCCTCAGACACATAACTTCCTAGCTGTGTGACCCTGGGCAAGTCACTTAACCCCAACTGCCTCACCAAAAAAAACAAAAAAACAAAATGTGACTAGCCCATCAATTTTGCTCGTATGTTTACTTGATGACATCTTTTACACACTTTCTCCTTTGTAATTCCTTGTTTACAGCATACGTGTTCGTGCCTTCCATGTGCTTTTCCACATTGGTAATCTTCAATTTCAGTTCTTCAGAGACGGGTGATCAATAACTCGTAACTCTATAACAACTGAAAGGATCTTGATATTGAAAAGGTAGCCCTTAATTTCAGGGAAAAACTTGAGGTCATTTTCTGCACTGAACTCATTGTCCATTTTCAGTGTCGTTTGAGATGGCAGACAGAGAGAGGGAGAGACAGAGATGGATGACAAACATTACATGTTGTCCATTCAACTTCATATCATAGTCTCAATAAGCGTTCTTTATTTACTTCATTTTTCTTGTGTAAATAATTAAACCAAATTCTTTTTTTTCCCTTTGTTGTCTCTTGCTGTGTTAGGAGAACTTTAGATGACATATGTGTTAGTAATTGTTCTCAGTTGCCTTTTTGAGGTAAGTATAAAGTCTAAGATTATCCCTCTACCTTTGATATCCTTCCCTTCCTTCAACTACCTTGAGCATCCTTTCGTCATCAATTTTTTGTCTCCAGCACAGGCCTCCTCCCTGTATACTTATAGTAGTCCAGTAACTTTTCCCGTCTTTCTTTTCTTCATTACCATTTCTACTTCCTCTAGAATCCAAATGTGATGACTCTACTGTCCTTGTTAGGGAAAAGAATTTGTACAGAAATATTTGCAGATCTTTTCCATCTTTGTCTGTTTGTTGACCTTTCAGTTTGATTCTGAAATGCCATCTGGATGGTTTTAGTTGGGTCTCACCTTTAATGTTTTTCTAATCTTTCTTTAAAATGTTTCTCCCTCCATTGCTTCTCACTTTCTCATGAGATTATGCAGCTCATAATGTTCCACCACCCAAAAGAGTTTATATGCTAAATCATTGTTGCTCTTCACTGCCGTTATCTCCTTGCTTGGCAAGTAATTCAGATTTCTGGTAAGTGGGATTTAAGGGTCTTTTGGTTTCTTCATTTTAGCAGTTGATTTATATCTGTTAAATTTCAGTTTGAAATTGTTATAATCAAATGTTTTGCTCTTTTTCTTTTGTCCATTTCCTTTGTCAGTGTCAGTAACTCATTTAAGTAGGCCAGCTTGGAGCTATTTTAATTGAACATCCTATCTTATACTAATTTTTATTTGTACTAGTTGTGAAATTTATTCTAACAACTTAGTGCTCTGGTTCTATAGAGAGAGGTAATTCAGAAATGACTCATCAATATCCGGTAACATCCTGTCATTTCAAATATGATAAATTCCTTTTTTGTATGATGTTATTTTTTGCTCATCATATCTAGTTCTTTGGAATTCTTTTCTTGAAGAAAGTATTCATGATGTATTCATGTGAGGCTTCTGTGTATTCTACAAATTGTTTTTTTTAACCTCTCGTTCTAAATTCCTAAAACGTATCTATTAACATCCTTTTTGCTCAACATATTCTCATCTCTGCCTTTAAGTTACTTAGAATCAGAATATATTTTAGTGTATTTACATTGTAGCCTCCTCAGTTCTTTAAGAATTTATCTCCCTCTTCTTATTCTACAGCTGATATTAGTGGATAGGTTGCAGTTATTCTTCTAGTGGGCTAACTTAGAAGACCAAATAGCCCATGCAATTGTTTCCTTTTGCCTTTGGTTGCATGATAAAACCACCTCACTAACTTTACTTACATGTTAATAGAGTACCTGTGAACCATCCTTCAATTTAGCTACAGCTTCCTTCTGCCTTCTGCTTTTGTTTATAGCAAAAACCTCCCGAATGATAAAATTCAATTCTTATGGGCATATAGTATATTCTAGCATTGGTCATTGAATAAGGATTTCACTTTTAGAGGACCAGCAGCTGTTAGTGTTTATGGATGGTCTGAATAACTGTGGTTTTTGGTACCTTCTCGTCCTTTGGCTCCCATCACACTGCAGAATTCCAACAGGTATTCAAGGGAGTAAAGGCTATTTTGTGGAATTTTCTTACTTTGTTTCATGACTTGACATTATCAAATAAATAGATTACCAAGAGGCCAGCCATCCTGTTCTTAATAAACCTGGAGGAAATTTGTATTTCCAAGATGGACTTTTACTGTAGCAAGCATTTAAGTGTGATTTAAATTGCTCTTCAGCTTGCATATGTTACATATGGATGTAACCAATAAACTTACCTATACAGTTCTCAATCTAGCTTATTGTCTATGTGTAGCAACTGTCTAAGTATGCATATGTAATAATGAACTAATTTAGTGGTCTAACTGCATTTCAACATCTTCCAAGCAATATACATTATTAATCCATTTTGTTTTACCTGCATGGATGACTAGACCTTTATTTCTGTCAACCATGAATCTTTTTTTATGAGGTCTCATCGAGTTAATGTATTCTTACTTATATTAGTATAATTTACCTTCCTATCTAGATTGTACTCTTTGAAGATTGGGATCATGAGATGGTAGAGTTTACATAAGCTAATAGTAGGTGCTCAGTAAATGCTTGTTTCGTTATTGATTTTTTTTTCTTTCTTTGCTTCTACTTACTATCTTGTACCTTATGAAGCCTCCATCCCTGAAATGGCTGGTGTTTTGATTTCTACCTCTTTGTCCAACCTGTCTTTACTTTAGCATCACTCACTATCCATTACTTTTCATTCAGATTTTTTTTGAGTACCTATTATGTACAAGGACTAGACTTAAGGTTCTTTGTTTTCATCTTCAAATGTTTCCTAGACTCAAGTACTTTTTTTTCAAATTACATTGGAACTAGATTTCAGGACAGAAACCCCATTGCAGCTGCTGTGTAAAGCAGCACTTGGCTAGATTGTTTCTCAGTGGACAAAGGCTGGAATCCTGGCTCTGCCCTTTCTTCTATGTGGTGACCTTTCTAACCATTTCACTTCTCTTGGCTTCATGGTTGTACTCAGTGCCCTCTGAGTTCCCTTCCAGCTCTAAATCTGTGATCTTCTGATCCTTTTTCCTTCAGTCAGGGCCAGTCACTTGAAGGCAGCTAGGTGGCTTAGTGGCTAGAGCACTAGGTGTGTTGTCAAGAAGACCCGAGTTCAGATTTGGCTTCAGACACTCACTAGCTGTGTGATCCTGGCCAAGTCACTTAACCTTAATCAACTGGAGAAGGAAATAGTAAACCACTTCAATATCTTTGCCAAGAAAACTCCCTACGGGATCATGAAGGAACAGCAACAGCAAGTGCCAGTCACTGGGGATACAGATAGACAGAATGAAATAATCCCTACTGTCACAGAACTTGGATTCTAACAGGGGAGGCAAACATAAGTGTATAGTCACCAATACAATGCAAACTTCCTTTCATCTTTAACCTCCTCCTTCATTCCTTCTTTCTGGGCCTCACTCAGACATAGCTCACCTCCTAATGTCACCACTTCCTTGCCACTTTTTCCAGTAGTGGCTGTGCTTTCAAATACCAGTTTGAGGTACAAATGAAATATTCCTTGCACTCCATTAGCACTTTCTTATTTTCTTACCCCCTCCACTAAAGAACTCTCCTCCTTTGTAGTTCCATTATTGACATTTAGCATTCAATCTAGATCCTAGAAATTCTCCTTTCCCTAATGAGTCACTGCCAGACTCACAGTCTTTTTTTCCTCCAATTCCTGCCTTCATGCTAAAGGATTTCAGTGTACATGTTGATGTCCCCTAAAGTATTCTTAACTTCCCAGTTTATCGCTCTATATAATTCCCTTGACCTATTTGCTTCTTTGCTCCACCTCAGCTACACCCAAGGATCGTTACCCCCTTGATCTTGCCATCACTGGTGTTCCATTCTTTGTTCATAATTCTCTGATTATAATCTACCATTCCATCTTTCTCTTTCCTTGATTCTCCCTAACATTATTCCCTCTGCTTCACCCTCAACACTGTCTCCTCCCCCCAGTTCTTTTCCAGGCCGTTATCCCTGCACCTGCTATGCTCTCTTGTACTCCCTTCCTTCCTTGGCCACCCCCCTTCCCCCACAGTGGCTGTCCCTTATGCCTAGCGTTCCCTGACCCCTTACCTCTACCTCTTTGTTTCTTTGACTTCCTTCAAAGCTCTGCTCAAATCTCACTTTTCTGCAAAAAGTCTATCTGCCAGATGCTAGTACCTTTCCCTCAGATTACCTTCCATCTGCACTGTCAGTATCTTGTACCTACCTAGTTATTTACACGTTATCTGCCCCATTAGAATGTATGTTCCTTGAAGACAGGCACTGTTTTTTGCCTTTGGTATTCCTAGCACTTAAAAGTATCTTTCACATAATTAGCATTTAATAAATGTTTGTTGACTAACAATGCTTTTAAAAACTTGTTAAATCGAATCAGGAATATTGCATTGCTTTGGAATTGACAAACAATCCTCTTTTATGTAACTTTCTGCTCACTTGTTCTCCCAATTATTTTTATAAATATTTGATCTATGTAAAATATGAAAACTGAAACCAAATACTTAAAAGTAAGGACTATAGTTTATTTTTTTGCATATGGTTGCAATAAATAACCTTCCATATTAGTAGGAAGGAGCGTAGAAAAAAAACAGCATGGCTATGTGACCCTGAGCAAGTCATTCTCTGAGTTAAGAGTAACAGTGCTGCTGTGCCTTCATAGAGGGGAGTGCCTACTCTGAGAGTACTCCATTGTAGTGAAATCACAGGTTTAGTCTCTATCCCTAGCATTTTTAGGCCATTTTAACAATACCCAAAGGGTCTGCTATCTCATAATTTTAGAGCTACAAGAGTTAAGATTAGAAATCATGTAGGTCACCCCCTCATTTAATAAATGACAAAACACAGAGGAATAAGTTGATTTTTGTCCTCAGTCGCCCGGCAATTTAGTAGTAGAGCTGGAATTAGAATCTAGGTCTCTTTAATAGCAGTCCAGTGTTTTTAGCAGTATACCACGAAGCCCAGAGGCCATTAAAACAGAATTCTACCTACACTTTAGTAATGGAAGTATTTGAGCTAAAGTATTTTATCAAAATGCGAAATTTCTGCCACTGACTATGGTTGAATCTGCAAGGTAGAAGCTCAGTAGCAACTTTTAATAGCTTTTAAGTTCTGGGCCAGCAATTCTGGTAGATACCACAAGATGAGCCGGGCCCAAATAGTAACCCACACTGTCATCAGGTGTTGTTAAATGGGATAGCTGAAATACCACTTCGTGGTCTATATCCCAAAGAGATCATAAAAACAGGAAAAGGACTCATATGTACAAAAATATTCGTCGTAGTTTTTTTTTTTTGTGGTGGCAAAAATTGGAAATTGAGGGGATACCCATCAATTGGGAAATGGCTGAACAAACTATGGTGTAGGAATGTAATGGAATACTATTGTGGTATAAGAAATGATGAGCAAGTGGACTTCAGAAAAACCTGGAAAGACTTATATGAACTTATACAGAGTGAAATGAGCAGAACCAGGAGAACATTGTACACAGTAACAGCCACATTGTATGATGACTGACTTTGATAGATTTAGCTCTTCTCAGCAATGCAAGGATCTAAGAAAACTCCAAAAGACTCACAATGGAAAATGATATCCATATCCAGAAAAAGAACTATGGAGTCTGAATGCAGATCGAAGCATACTATTTGCTCTCCTTTTGTTGTTTTTTTGTTTCTTCTTTCTCGTGGTTCCCCCCATTAGTTCTAATTTTTTTTTACATCATGACTAATGTGAAAATATGTTTAATGTGAATGTATAAGTAGGGCCTATATCAGATTGCACGCCATCTTGGGGAGGAGGAATGAGAGGGAAGGGGAGAAAATTTAAAACTCAATCTTATGGAAGTGAATGTTGAAAATCAAAAATAAATTATTTAAAAATGGGATAACTGAATAAGAAGTTAAAGCTAACAATTCAGAATTCTGTGCTTTTTAAAAAAATATATCTCTTGAAATAACTGTCTGAATTAGTTAACCATTCTTTGTAGATTGATCAGTACAGATAGAGAAGTATAATACCTAAATATCAGTCATGGCTGTATCTTTTCAGGTTAATACCCAGAAGGGTATGGTATGTGCAGCTTTCTAGGGGTTTGCTTTTTAGTAGAATATAAAGTCACTTCTGAGCTCTGGAATATGGTCTCCTGGGCAGATAATTGTTTCTCATTTTGGGCACAGCCACAAAGTTTATATAGTGGATGTCTTGTTGCTTTTGGGTTTTTTTTTCCCCTTTTCTACTTTACTTATGATTAATGAAGACAAATATCAAAGAAAACATGGCTGTCACTACAGGCCTATCCCCACTCAAGATTCTTGGTATCTGTGTTACTAACCCAGTAATGCCAAGTGAATTAGTCTTACTTACTTTTATACAAAATAAGTCTTTCTTCTTCCTGGAGCCTGTCTGTTCACTTCCCTGCCATGCCCTTCTTTAAGTGGATTTGTCCCACTTCCATTCTGCGTCTTTCAGATACATTTTTGTTTCCTTTTTTTTATCCCCCCCCCTTTTTTTGGCAATTGGGGTTAAGTGACTTGCCCAAGGTCACACAGCTAGTAAGTGTCAGGTGTTTGGTCTGAGGCCGGATTTGACCTCAGGTCCTTCTGACTTCAGAGCTAGTGCTCTATTCACCGCGCCACCTAGCTGCCCCCTTTTAGATACATTTTAAACATCACTTTTTAAATATGGGCTCACTCGTGCCGGGTCGCTTCATGACAAATTTTTATTTAAAAGTATAATTTTGCGTGTAAACTGATGACCTCTGAAGTTCCTTAAAGTTCTGATTTTGTGATCACAGCAGGTTCTTGGTATAAATAAAATCTCACCTTCTACAGGAAGCCCTCCCTAACCCCTCTTAATTCCAATGTCTTCTCTCTGTAAATTATTTCCTATTTATACTTTATATAGCTTGCTTTGTATTTATTTGTTTGCATGTTGTCTCCTCAATTAGATTGTATTCTCCTCGAAGTAAGGGACTGTCTTTTGCTTCTTTTTGTATCCTTATCACTTAGCACAGTGACTAGAGTATAGTAGGTACTTAATAAATGTCTATTGATTGATTGATTATATATTTAATATGTTTATTGATCGATTCTTTAAGTAATCTTATTGTCCCATTTTTCTACAATTTCATTTCTTTTTTTTGTTTAGTCTTTTATGATTGTTCTCTCATGTTTATTTCTTTTTTTATTAGTTAATTTATTTTGAATTATCAACAATCACTTCTATAAGCTTTTTGAGTTTTAAATTTTTCTCCCTCTTCCTCCTCACCTCCTTCCTCAAGATGGCGCACAATCTGATACATATACATTCCTATTAAACATATTTTCACATTAGTGATGCTGTAAGTAAGAATTAGAACCAATAGGAGGAACCACCGGAAAGAGGAAACAAAACACAACAGAAGAAAAAAAATAGCAAATAATATGCTTCCATCTGCATTCAAACTCCATAGTTCTTTCTTTGGATGTGGATAGCATTTTCCATCATGAGGACTTTGGAGATGTCTTAGATCCTTGTATTGCTGATAAGGGTTAAGTCTATCAATATTAGTCATCACACGACATGGCTGTTACTGTGTACAACGTTTTCCTGGTTCTGCTCATTTCACTCAGCATCAGACTATACAAGTCTTTCCAGGTTTTTCTGAAGTCAGCCTGTTCATCACAATTCCATTTCTTTAGCTGTATTTTGCAACATGGAAGCATTACAATTTAGGCTGTAGTTCAAGTTTACTTTTTATTTAATACAATTTTTAAGAGTTCTAGAACTAGTATATCAATGCCTAAATTAGAACTTAAAGGAGTTGATATTTTTTAAATGTAATAAATGTTGCAAATGAATAGTCCTTTGTGAATTTCACCTGTCATCAGCAATGTTCTAGATTCTCTAAATTAGGGAACTATTCTTATGTTAGACACAAATATCGTTTTTAAAGTATTATTTTTAAATTAAAGTGTTCTTTTAATTTTCAATTCTGTGCTAATTTCCCCATATTAGAACTCAGTTTTTTAAGTTGTTTGTCCATGGGAATAATTTGTCATTACAGACCTAATTTCTAATTAATGCCTTTAGAACTTGTGTTTGAAAAGTGAATAAGCTGGGAGGTTTGTACATTGACCCACCTGCACTGAGAGGAATAGTACAGTACAGAAAAGCATGTGCAAGAATAAGATCTTTAGTTAAGAAAAATTTACAGATTCGCATATTGCTTCAGTTTTCAAAACTTTTTCACCTAAATCCTTACATTTTATTATGATGGTTTCTATTGCTAAGAATGTGTTATGTAGCCTTTAATTTATTTATCAGTTTAGGATGCATTTAGGCTAATAAATTCACATTTAATATTTCTCTTTGTAATAAAATGATAGTTCCCATTTCATATAAACTTTTATTTAAGACATAACAAGAATAAAAAAAAAGACATAGCAAGAATCTATCATATGGTGAAATATATAAGATGATTATGTTAGAATATTACAGTTTCTCATTATAATAAAATTTAGATATGTTCTAAATTATTAAGCATCTAACTGAATATCCATGATATTTCTTTTTAGCTTTGTATTTTAAATATTAATCAGCATTATAAAAGTGGTTTAGAACTGTAATTCAATATAGTTGATATACATTTCTTTCTTTTTTTTTTTTTTTTTTGTCTCATCTGGCTTTTTCATTTAGCAAGCCAATGGGGAGAAGATGGCCGTCCATTTCACTTTCTATTTTATACTGGCAAGCCAGCATATTACTCATTAATGCACGTAAGTACATCATATTCTATGGTAAATAATATTAGCTACAATCTAAGTTAACTAATTACATCAGAGCTTTCAGAAGCTTCAGAATTTCCCTACTTATTTTCGTAATGGACAATGATAAGACCTCTAGAGGTTTGATTTTAGACTTGTTAGAGATAAAGTTTAACATTTCTACCATTAATTTAAATAAATGTGCCATTTATTGAATTTCTAATTAAATGGCTTGTTTTCTTTTTAAATAACTTCTTTTAATAGTTAATTGAATTTTCTTATACCAATTCTTTTATTTTATATTATGGCTTGCTTAGAGAGTTAGGTTTTTTGAAAAAGGCATTATATAAGATGTCTAGTAAAGCAGCAAGGCAGAAAAGAAGGGATATAGTATAACAAAGTTGTTAGGTTCACTAAGGCATTTGACGTGAGAGAAATTTAGACAATTGCATCTAATTACATTTTTAAATTGTTCATCTAAGATTTTCGTACTCATGGGTACAAATGAGTTTGCGTCTGGAATCTTACTCCATTTACCTTTATAATAATGCTATCTCAGATATTAGCTTATTTCACTCTGACTTCCAACTTCATTTTTGCCATATTATGAACAGTTCTTTCACAGCTATGGACATTGATAGTATGCAGATTCTTTGACTTCCCAGAATTATCCTGTAGAAAGATGGCCACTTATTATAAATGGAAGAAGCTATTGAACATTTAAAAATAAGTTGATCCTGTCAAGTTTTATTTCACCCATTTCGTGCTTATACAAAAGTTACTCAAGTATTTATCAGACATACTCCATCCTCTCCTCCCAAATCTGATATCAGATTTCAGCCATTCCTATTCTGTACAAAGCTTTCCTGTCCTTAGATTATCTGGTGTTTATTTGTGCTCCACAAACCCAAAGGACAAAATCCCCACTTGTCAGGTACATTCATTTCTTGGTGGGGGGATAGGGAAACAACCCTTTTTTCATTTTTTGTTGACCTTGGGCAAATGAGCTTCTTGCCCTGGCAGAAATGAAATGAATGATAAATGTAGAGTGTGTCTTTGCTGAGTAATGGAGCTGCAGCCGAGGCTTTCCACAGAGGTTTTCTCCTGCACAGCCTGAGGCAGCCCGAGGACCCCTGCTGTTCATTTAAATAGGTATGTCAAATCTGCCTCGAAACGCCGCTGGTTTGATCTGTGGTAATATTTGTGAAGGTTCCATATGGACTTGAGCCCCCTGCAGTGCTAAGAAATAATGTACAACGCTTCATGGTGCAGACGCAAATTTTCTCTGAAAAGGGATGCAATGCTGCGTTTTAGCTGTCGGAGAGGATGATGGAGCTGACGCGCTAGGCCTGTCAACTTGTTACACGGATGGGTTGCACGCAGCGAAGCTGTGGAAAATCTGTGCCTTTTAACTTTTCTACTTAATCACGGTTGTAGCATTGCCTTTAGACTGTATGCTACATTAATTCTCTTCCTGCCTTCTGCCTTTCATCCCAAGTTTCACGGAAAAAAGTAAAGCATGCAGGTCTTGTAGAGGAGCCTTATCAAACAGCTGTCATCCGACAAGCCATTTGCATTTGTTTTGGCTGAAACAGAGCAACCCAAGGGCAAGATGTTTTGTTGCATTCCATCATAATGAAGAAATTACACATTTTACGAGGAATATAACTTTACTTTTAATTCTTTGTATCATATTAAGACACATAAGATTGTCCTAGAAACATACCATTCTCAAGCGGTCAGATGTTTCCCTGTCACTTGACTGATACTTCAAACTATATCTGATTGGCATTCATTTTGTATGTTCAGCAGAAAGAATACCAAATCTGAAGTCAGAGGACCTGGGTTTGAAACCCAGCTCTCCCATTTAACTAGCTGTGTGACCTTGGGAGTACCATAACCTTTTGGTCTCTGGATCTATAAAATGGGGATAATAATGCTTGTATCTACCTATGGAGCTCAGGGCTGTTGTAAGGATCAGATAAGATATGCAAAATCACAAAATTTTTAGATGATGTAATGTAAGTTGGAATTATATGACACCATACTGTAGTAGAAAAACCTGACCTTCGAGTTTGAAGTATTAAACCTCTGTCATTTACTAGCTTTATAACCAGGAGCATCTAATTCACTTAACCCCAGGAGTTTCAATTTCACTGCTTATAAAGTGGTACTTAAACTTGTATTACCTCCTTTTGGGGGGGTTTTGGGAGGGGGAACAATACTATAGAATATGAAGATGAAGTAGTAATAGTAGTAGTGGTGGTAGTAGTAGTAGTAGTAGAGTAGTGGAAGAAGAATAATGTTAATTATTAGAGAGTTCTTTATGGGCTACATTTTCATTAAGCAAAATGTTTAGGTCATTCTGTTTTGCAAGATGTTATTAGGTCCAATTAAACAGTTAACATTTATTAAACAATAATTAAATAATTAGCATTTTATCTCTAATAAAGTTGATTCACATCTTTAAAAATTACATGTGTATTTGTTAAACCAGAAAAAAAAACATAATTTAGAATTAATAAAAATATATTATGTTAGAGAATTTTTTATTGGCATTTTAAAAGTAATTACTGTGCTTCAGAAATTTGAATAAACACTAATCTACATATGTGCCAATTGAATATAATGCATCATTTTACTAAATTTGTAGTTATTGCGTCAGCATCATTTCTTTTGCTTATCTAACTTTACTGAATAAACACATGAACTCTACAGCTTACAAAATTTGTTTTATGTTTAATTCTGCCTTTTATACACAAAGTAGGACTTGCTAAAACTTGAATAGCTTTTGTATTCGTTTATCCTGTTTGTTCCCATTGTTAGCTCTGGCTTGGGGAAAGTATATGTAAGAGTTATCTGTATACAGTTAAGAGACCCTTTCAGATTGTGACTTATTAAACAGATCTGAAACTAATAACAGTTTTTGTGTTGACATAGCTCCTTTCCTGGTCTCAAAATTTTATATGCAAAAGTAAGTATTCCCACATTGTAGACTGGGAACATATAATTTGTGTGATGTATAGCAGGCCAATAAGGATTTAAATCACATATAGCGTTGTCCATGTTCTGCTAGAAGGTTTTGCAGTTTGCTTATTTCTTGATTTGGTTGTGCAATAATAAATCTGTGCCAAAAACAGTACTTCTTTCCCTAGACTGAAAAATTATTTTATAAATTTAAACCTCATTTTCATCTTGTGTTGGTACTTGGGCCGTAGCAGCTAATATTTCGACATGCAGCCCTGAAATCGAGGGCAAGTCTTAAAATGATTTTATGTTTTGTTAGCCTCTCGATATCTAACCTTTACCAACTGCAGATTAACTAGACGTCATAGTGAGCCTTATTTTGATGGGGGCTGAGGGAGACTGAAAAGATAGCAGATAGAATACTGCTTTATGCAGTTATATTTTCTCTTGGGTTATTAAAAAATCCCCTCACTTCTATTTTTTTTTTTTGAGACTGACAAAGGATTGTTACAGGGAGTAGGAAAATATAAGTTGAGAAATATAAATTAGGATACTGCTTACATGAGAAGTCTCTAATTTATAAATGGGTTTGTTTTCTAAAAGTTAATTGTAATTTTTGTTGTTGGTTTTTATGGGGAACTGCAATTATAAGTGGTGTTAAGTTCCAAGCCTATTTAACTTAGCATCTACTGGAAATACTATGCATTTATGATGCAAAAAAATAATAAAAAACAATACAGTATTAGTAATTAACATTTTTAAAAATGGAATTGAAATCTTGAAGACCCAGTGGTGATTAAGTAAAAAATTGATGTATAAAAGAAGATGAGGAGTCAAGAGGAGACTTATGGGAATTCTAAAGATACTTCTGTGAACTTTGAAGTACCTTTGAGATTGATAATACTAGTCCTTTTCTTTCACTTCAAAACTTGTAGCTTTCTGTTTTCTTGAAACAAATATATAACTTGCGTATTAGGCTTTTATAGGCATGATTAGAGGCAATTGGAAGTTCACAAATGAACTCAGGCTAGTGAGAGAGAATTAGAAATTTTTCTGAGACCAATGAGGAGGGGGTTAGAGAATAATGAGGATATCCATGCATACAACAGCCCTAAGAAAGAGGGTGGTAGGTAAGAGAATCATTGATTCACAGAAACTCGTAGTTGGGATAGTCCCAATGGATTCCAAAATATGTAACTTGCAGGAAGATGTAATTTCTGCAGTTTTAAGAAAAGTTAAAAATATCTTGAACAAACACTCATAGAGTAGGTCCATCCTTTACAACATCTCTGACAAGTGGTTGATCATTCACCTTCTGCTTGAAGATGTCTAGTAAAGGAGAGCTGGCTTCTTTCTGGAGGATGCCCTTCCATTTTAGGACAGCTCTAATTATAAGGAAACTTCCCTCCACTGACCACCATGAGATACTTTGGACCAAAACAGTGAGGTTGTTCGGAATGAGCTATGTTTCATATGGAAGCAGAGGACTATTGGAGTTGGGGGAGGAAGACAGTATCTTATAGTATGAGACTTTAGTTAAATTATAACTTTAGAAAGTGCTAGTATTTCAATTTTAACAAATATCAGTATACAAAGTGTTTTTTCTAAAAAAAAATGCTAGTATTCTAAGAGGAAAAGGGGACTGGAAGACACATTAAAAATTTTTTTAATTACTTTAGGAACTGAGGAAAATGAGAAAATATTTTATGGCTCATGCTTATTAACTGTACAAACAACCTCATACATATATGTACATGTATGTACATCATACATATTGCAAAACTGCTTATATACCATATGCTCGGGTTGCAAAAAAAAAAGGAATGCTTAAAAACTATGCCCAAGAACAGAGCATTATTTAACTTTACAGTTTAAATTTTTTAAAATATTAATCATGTGGAAATTATGATTTTAGAAAGAATAAACAAGCAGCATTAGATGGGATGAAAAATAAAGCTAGCTGTATTTTTATACTTAAACAATATTTTAATGTTAACATTTTGGAGATATCTCACATTTCTCTAGGAAAAAATGGTAGTGAGGGAGATTTTATAACAAGGTTAAGGAAAGAAGGAGAATGCTTATCTGAAATTATTGAGAGGTGCATTCTGCCTTCAGGCTGGGTGTTTAGCCTCAAGGTTACAATAAACAGTGTATTAACAGAGGATGCAGAGCCTCACAATTAATATATACAATGCATCAACATACTTTGACAAGTTTGTCAGTATGTATCAATTGGTGCCAATATGTATGCCCACACATTGTACCTATATATATATATATAAGTATATATACATATATATATATATGTATATATTTTGTCAGGTAAATTCCAAGTTGTCTTCATTGGATTTTTGCAAGTTGAACTACATTTTAAATTTACTCAAGAGAGTTTGTTGTTTGAAGATTGACTTACCCTAAGGGCTGTTATTTTCACTTTAAATAAGTTGCTTGTTTTATACTTGGGCAACTGTTAATGTAGTAAATAATTAGCCTTTAATTTGAGAAATAAAAATATATGGGGTCTGAGTTAACAGCATATTATTCCTAGTGGGTATAGATTCCCCCGGAGTATTTTTATTTTTGCAATATGACCTACATAACAGGCTTTGTTTGTGATGTCTCAACAAGTGCTGAATAGGTTAGCAATTTATAGTTCATAAAATGATACTAATAGCCATCAGTAGAACTCTGTCATTTAGAGCTTTTAGTACTTAACTAAACCCTTACTGATTTTGTGATAAATTGATTTTATTTGTTCTCACATTTTTTTCATTTGGTTATGTAAGTACCACTGACCAAAACCTCAAGGAATTCAATATAGTACTTTGAGACCATATGGCATTTCTAGAATCTCTTCTGTAATCTTTTAATTTTAAATCTTATTTTTCTGTTTATTTTTAGAAGATATCTCCAAAATGTTAATATTAAAATACTGTTTAAGTATAAAAATACAGCTAGCTTTATTTTTCATCCCATCTAATGTTGCTTGTTTATTCTTTCTAAAATCATAATTTCCACATGATTAATATTTTAAAAAATTTAAACTGTAAAGTTAAATAATGCTCTCTTCTTGGGCATAGTTTTTAAGCATTCCCTTTTTTTTTTGCAACCCGAGCATCTGGTATTTTCAAATCAGACACCTTCTAAATTTGATTCATACATTATGGAAATCTGATGACACTAGGGGTGGATAGGCTTGCTTTGATTTTATGAAATATTAATCATGACTGTGATTAATGATTCAGCATTTCACATCTGGGTTATTTCTGTCATATTTGAAAATGATATTACTAAATACAGTATGTAAACTTATTGTAAGAGTATTCATACTAATTCTCTAGTGTCTCTGTGAAACTAAGTGGAAACCAAATGATGTAGGAGAAATTGCCAGGGAAGTTCTTTGATTTTTATACTTTCTGACATATTTTATCCTCTCAAGGTTCTTTTGATGTAGATTAGGACATCTCTTTGGGGACTTGAGGCTATATAATCTATTCTTTAGTGTACTGTGTCCTCTACCCAAGTAAAATCTGAGAAAAACTTTAGTATGTGAAAAGGAAAAATAGCTGTAATATGTTCTATCACTTGTTTATTGATCAGCACCTTAAATACAAAAACCCTATCTTATGGGTTCCAGAATCATACTGGTACTTAATGAATACTGAATTAATTTTGGTGAAATAATCATCTGAATGTATCTAAAATGCATAATATCTTATAATGTAAAAAAAATTAAATGCACACATTATTGTTCTACCGTCCTTATTCTTGGCAAAAAAAAACTAAATGCACACATTATTGTTCTACCATCCTTATTCTTGGCAAATTGACAAATGTCAAATTCACTCACACACACACACACTCGTTCTAAAATACAGCAGTGGAAAGAAAGTTTAAGAACATACTTGTTTTTAGATAGAAATCACATAGGTAAAACATATATTTCAAATAATTCTATCAACAGAGTTCTATTGTGAATTTTCCTATTCTAGTAAAACAAGTGAAACTCTTGCTTTTGCTACTGTAACTACCTGATGTCTGAAGAAAAATATGGTAAAGTTCTAAAATAATGGAGAGTATCTTTCTTCTGTAGTTGGTTTTAGATAGCATCTATATATTATCCGCTATGCGCTAGTAGTACACTGAGCCCAGCACCTGACACATAGTAGGTTAATAAATTTTATTGATTGATGTATATCTTTTTGATTGCTAAATTGTTTCCAGTTTCATAAACTGATATTTAGAAGGCCTTTTGATGGCTCTAACTTCTACAACCCCACAAAGTCTAAAGACTGGATTTTTTAAGATAAAGTAAAAATCCCTCTACCTCCTACCATAAAAGCTGTAGAGAATTAGTTGGGGTCTTCCAGGCTGACAGGATATCCTTAGGCAGACAATCTCTAGCTATAAAGTACTTTTTGCACTTTGCCTACCTCAAAGATGTGGGATTATGTAATTATACATTTTATATTTATCTGGTTCTTTACTTTATCAGAACATTTGAGAATTAATCCCTTTATATTTTTCAGAGGTACATAGAATTTTTTTTGGCCTACTGTTCCAGTTCGATTTGTAAGGTTGAAAGCTTCTTTATATCCTTTGAAAATTAAAAGCGTATTAAACATAAAAAAATAAACTCAGTAAAACCTCAGCTATCTAGCACCTTTAGGGAATTAATGATTCTCGAAAAGTTAGTGTTTCTGATTGGCATATTCTTTATTTTATGGAAATCTTTTTTATGGAAATCATCTTAAATATTCATTCTCTACCTTCTTCAATTATTACACTGTGTTTTACTGCAGCTATAGATGCAGATATAAGGTGGTGATGGTGTGGAACAGTGATGTAGGAGAAAGAGAGACTAGTGGACTAAAGTTCAGTCAAAAGATATACCTGAGAAACCATGAATTAATTACTTAAAATCTCTTAAGATTCAGTTTCTTAAAATGTACAGTGGGAATAGTAATGTTTCTATGTACCTACATCCTGGAGTTGTGATGCTCAAATGAGATAATGTGAGTAATAATTACTTATATTTATAAG
This sequence comes from Vombatus ursinus, assembly GCF_900497805.2. Classification (NCBI taxonomy): domain Eukaryota; kingdom Metazoa; phylum Chordata; class Mammalia; order Diprotodontia; family Vombatidae; genus Vombatus; species Vombatus ursinus. Next base: position 21,220,641 of record NW_020954559.1, on the reverse strand, counting down.
ATGCTTTAAGTTTTGCAAAATGCTTTTCTCAATAGGATGCTATCAGTCTTCCCATTTTATATGATGAGGATACTAAGACTGTGAGAGGCTAAATGACATACCTGCCCATTGTTACAGAACAAGTATGTTTATGACATTGTTGTCAAGTCTGAATCTTCTGATTATACACTCTTTTCACTGTACCATGCTTTATAGTTATGTTATTGGCATTATACTCTCGTGTGCTCAATGTTCCTCCAAGCTGATCACATTGTTTTCCTGCTTAAAAATCTTTAGTGGTTTCCCGTTGCCCACTGAGTACAATACAAACTTCTAAGCCTGATGTTCAAGGCCCACCACAATCTCACCCTAGACTACCTTTCTTTCCTTTTTTCATACTGTTCTCCTTCCTAAAATCTGTTTCAGCCAAGTGGAATTGAGAACTCCTTCCAGTGATTCTGGAACAGACTTTCCTTATTCATATTGCCCCCATCTGAAATACTTTCCATTCTTCAAAGTCTACCTCAGATGCCACTTCATAAGTTACTTGCCCTTTAAACATCTCCTTCCCAGCTAGAAGAAATCCCTCTCCCTTGGATATCTTATGCCTCTATGTTTGACCTTAATCATAGGCCTATGCAATTAATCATATTTTTAACACATAAAAATAATGATGGTTCCTGCCTTCTCCTTCTAGATTCAATGTTCCTTGTGGGTGGAGACTGGCATTTTCCTATTCTTTGTATCCCTGGTAACTAGCAACCTTCATTACATGTAGTAGGTCATTAGTGAATGTTTATTGAATTTGCCGCTCAGAATAAAGAGATATTATTCTAAATTATATGTTTTTTGTCTCCCCACTGTCATTATCTATACCTTATCATTGCTGTCATTTCTGCCATCACTTCCAATGTTTTTTTCTTCCTTCTTTTTTTTGTTCATTTTCCTGTCTTTTCTGTCTTCTTTGGCTTCTTGTACTTATTGGTAGGCCTTTTACGAAATTAACAATTAGAATACTCTTTTCCTTCTTTACCAGAAATAAGTAAATCAGAGTTTGTAGGGTATAATATTCTGCTCCTAATTCTTTGGGAGATGCAGTGTAGTATAATTGAAAGAGCCCTGGATTCAGTCAGGAGATCTGGGTTCAAATTGTTATCATTATCATAATTATTCATATTTGTTGTAGATGGTTGTTCAAAGATTGGAAATGTGGGGAGTGGAGCTATTTTAAGGTTCAGAGTTGTTTCAAAAGGCTGAATGTTTTACTATATTGTGGAAGTAGATATAGTCCTAATTGGGATTTAATAAATGAACATTTAAGTCTTGATATGTCTTTCAAGGCAAGGACAGATTTTCTGGTTGAGTATTGGAAGGTTAACATTTAAGAATCTCTACAGAAAATTTTGCTAAAGAAATTAAGAACCAATAATGCAACTCTTAAAATTTACCAACATTTTGGTTCAGTGTTTTTCTGCACATGACTGTTTCAGGTAAGCAGAGGAGTAATCCAAGAAAGGCTTATCGTATTACCTTCACGTTGGCAAACCCTACCCTACTTGCATCATAAGTATTTTATAAAAGATGCCCAAAAGTCTTTATTCAGTTTTAAGCTGTTAAGGCTTAAGTAAACTATTGAGACCTAAAACTGCACAAAGACTTTTGAAATACCCTGTATATGTGTTAGATCTCTTACATACAAAGACTTGGTTCCAAAATGTAGGAAAATGGAAAACAAATTTAACAGAATGTGTCTTTTTTTTTAATATAAATTGTGCAAGTCAAAATATACACTCGTAATCAACAGAACTTTGATAAGTTCTCCATTTAAAATTAATTTGGTTTTGTATTTTTTATTTAAGACCCACAACCACCTCTCTTCCAAAGAATATACCTCCTTGGGTAGGTTGTAATGATTTAGGCTGGCACTTGTTCATAAGGATCAGTGGAAAACAAGTATATTTGTTCTGTACAAAAACTTATTGAAATGAAAGTTGGTGAATATTTTTACACAACTTTAAAAATAAGTCAAGGTAAGTGCTGTGTATATATATTAACTAAGTCCTCTTTAATGGTGAAGGCCAGCCTTCTCATTTAAAGCAAGAGTAATGTATTGATACTTTTAAAGAGCCTTTAGCTTTACCCCTCTGTATCCACATAGTGGCTAAAGGATGCCCCTTTTTAAAAGTTTAAATATAGCATATATTGGGAAATAAGGAATATAATGTATGATAAAACAGTTAAAATAGTTCACATTTTAACTTGGTCCTTTCTCATGTTCTAGGAAGTGTATGGAATGATATTAGATCTAGACAAACACTCAGATCACCTGAGAGCCAAAGGTCTATTGCCTCAAAAAAATAAACAGTAAGTTTCTCTCTTGAGTTAAGATATATATTTTGTATTAAAACTTGCAGTTTTTCTAAAGCTTAAAAATTATATATTACTTAAAAGTTTATCATCATTTGGGTACAAAATGTTAGGTAATTTTTATGTGGAAAGATATTGCAGTTATGATTTGATTCTGACTGTTAGTACTTAGATCTTTGATTCATTTATATTTCATAGTTAAGACTGGGGTTCGTAATACTTTGTTTTAATCTATCCTTTCTTCTATGAACATAATGTATACTTTTAAGTCCTGTGCTTTTTTCTTTCTTTGAGTATATCTTTTAATGTAGAGATTGTAACCTTAATTTTTCTTAATTTTTAAGAACTTTTTTGTTTATTTATGTTTCAAGTTTGATCCTAAAGTAATTTCTAATTATAAAAGAAGCAGAAATGAATTCTGTAAGAATTTAGGATAGCCTTTAATAGCAAATATGTTACTTAATTCCTTATTTGCTTCTTGATACAGTAAGATAACTAAAGGTATAAAGATCTCATTCTTAAAGTACATTGACAAAACAGTAACACCTTAAACTAAAATAAGTTGCCCGATATTTGAATGAAGTCATACTCTTTTATGGCATAAAAATGTTTTTCTGAATCATGCATGACTGTATGTGTGGTCCTTTGTGATATAACTCTAATTGCATGGTTAATTAAAATGAGAATATATGTGATATTTTAACAGAGACCTGATTGGCAGCAGATGGCTGATTAAGGAGGAACTAGAAGAAATGTTAGTGGAAAAACTGTCAGATCAAGATGTGAGTAATTAATCTTCTTAATTTAAGGGGACCTGTGTCATAAGAAAGCAGACACATGCGGTATTTAGGAACCCAATAGAAATATTCCTCAGAGGCAGGTGCTCCTAAGAGCCCCTCTTTTTAAAAAATTTACAGTTAGTTTCTGCCTTGGTAAGACCTTATCTGTGGTTAGAAAAATGGCATGGGTGTTCTCCAGATACTCCCTTCATTAGTACCCCTAACATCATCTAATACTTCAAGTGCAGCAGATGTGATTATTCACATATAAGTCTGTTACATTAACTAGTTTGTGTTGGCTAGCAGTAAGTAATAAGGTACTATTATATACAATAGATATGTTAAAAAGACATGGGGGGGGAAACTTTGTGCTATCTATGGTCTATACTACTGTATTTTTTATTATTTCTATCTTTTATTACATGCTGTTAAATCTTTCCATGGCTCTCTCTCTCTCTCTATATATATATATATAGCTGTAGGAAACCTTATACCATAAATACTCTATAGTTAGTAGTTTATGTTTCTTCCACACTCAAATCTGTCAGAAGGAATTCTATAATTCGTAAACTGAGAGAGGACTAGACATCAGATTTACTTATCTAGCTTCTATGGCTTCATATAAAACAAATGATATTATGAAAAAATACAATTAACACTTCACCTTCCCAAAATATAATATGTGTGTTATTATATTTTCACTTTAGGTTGAATTATTGTTATCCTTATTGATAAATTGAGTAGAGAGGTTGTGGCTTGCTTAATGTCAGGAATTTGGTTAGTGTTAAAGCTGGACCCTGTTTTCCTTAGCCAAAATTACAATTCAGTTCTGGTACTCCTGGAACTTACTTAAAAAAAAAAATCTGCATTTCCTAATTCTTTAGGAGGATCATTTCATTGTTAGCTGCATTTTCTTGCTGCCTTGCATTTTATGAGCATATATTTTCAAATTTTTAGGCATTCTAAGGCATACCTTAAAATTTACCAATGTGACTTCTGTACCTTCTAGTGTATGCGAGGGGACAAACTAAAATGTGGGGGGCCCAGCAACTATTCCATACCTTAGTTTCACCAGTAGGGCTAAGTAATCTCTGCAGATGCCAGATATAGACAAAAAAAGAAAGAAAAGGGAAAGAAATAAATGATAGGAATTGAGAGCGTCGAAGAGAAAATAGAGCTAAATCCAACTATAAAAGGGATGACATGTTGATTATCATAACACTCTTAGTTGTCTATCTTTGACATTATCGGCATTATTTCGTACATCACTAGGAATTGTTCAGAATTGTAACACAACAGAATATTAGTTCTTGTGGAAATGCTTTTGGTAATTTTTCTATGTAAATTAATGAAATTTTTAAGTTTGAAAAAATTTGGTAAGAATTTTTTGAATTATACAGGGCAGAGTTACCCATATTTTAGGGAGTTCATGTAACATTTGTTTGGTTTTGCATTAACACTTTAGAGGTAAGTTGTTTTGGCTTCCATTTGTAAAGAGTTAATATCAAGTTGTTTACTTTCTAATCACATGTTCAAGAACTATTAAAAAAAACTCACAGAGTAGCAGGGATAATTTATTTCAAGAGGTTGCCCTTTAAGTCAAGTATCTCTTGAATTTTTAAATAGCTTGATTGTTCAGTTTTAAAGGAAATCATAAACATTAAAGGAACACAGCTTGAACAGGCAAAGATATATTTACCAAGTGTATTATAAAATATAATTTAACAGGTACATTTTCATGAAATCAAACTGTTTCCATTTCAATGTACATAACTTATTGGAAAAGATTTGCAAAGCTTTTCTTGATTCAATTCTAATAAAAGAATTAGAATCACATTTAAGATCACCCATATGTTTTCTTTGAAAATTAATAGAAACATCATTCTAACATTATAGTGCTGTATTTACAAAGAGGTTGTTTTTTTCTTTGAGTGGAACACTTCATTATTAAGAAAAGGGTTCGATATTTTCAGATCCCTAGAATAAGATGCATCTGTGTGTCGCTTTAAAAGCAGCATGCGGATGCAAAAGTGTCATCCTGTCACAATTCATCAAGAAAAGCAACATAGGAAAGATCAAGGATATAAAAATAGAAAATTTTAGCAAATGCAATTACACTTGCATCTTCTAATGAATTTTTATTGTCTACAGCATATGCGGTTCATTCAACAGCTCGAAAGATTGTTGACACTGCCATGTGGTAGCACTGAAGAAGAATACATACACAAGTTTCGTCGAACTATACCTGTGCAGTCTAAAAAAAAACTGATTGAGCCTCTACAATATGACGAACGAGGAATGGCCCACAGCAGCGGGGAAGGTAGTGACTCTCAGTTATAAGAACATAACCTCAGATAGAAAAATAACTTTTTCACTTATCTTGCGTTCCTGATGTTCATTTAACATTTCCCTAATTCCTAAGATTGTGCTGAAGATCTCGGAAAAAACTGTACCTAATAACGTCTCAAGGGAAATATGGACATGTACCTATAATATTATATGAATCTGTTAATGCTATACACATCTCTTTTTCAGCTGACAGAGCAAATAAAATATTTAAAATGAATCTATCTTCTGTAAAATGACTATGCATAGTGAATCCACATGCCCACTGTGGTGAAATTTATTTACTATGCATTTACAGTAAAATTATTATCTTTAATATTATCCTAGATGTTTTTTCTTTTTTATGTATGCGGAGCCATTTGACACAGAGTAACTTATCAGAGTTCATTAAGTAGATAGTAGAAACTACAGCACTTTTTTGAGTCTTCTTTTAAACTTCATGTTTTCAACTTTTACTTGTGATTTTTTTTTCCATTTCTACAGATGTGTCTCTGAAAGACATTTTTTACTCAGTACAGTTTTGCTTTAATAATTTTAATTTTATAAACACACATCTCTTAATTTTTTTGTTAACTGTGAAATACATCTGAAAAAAGATGTACAGAAAACAGGAGGCTGTCCTGGGTTGATGATGGTATAGTAAACTTTTTTTTCCCAAATAATGATTTCAGGGATGAAAAATAAAAATGTAGCTCTTCAGATAATTTAGAAAACTTTCAAGGTAATCTGCCCTCTTCTAGTTGAATTTAATGCAAGGATTATTCAGCATTATATATTACTTTTAAAAATACTTCTTTGTACTTTTAAAAAGTTCAAAGTGAACTTAAGACTCCACTAATAAGAGCTTTCTGTCTTTAAGGCAAAAGAAAAACTGCACAAGCGAAAGTAATAGTTTATGAACATGGAAGTGGAAGAATAAAAGTGAATGGAATAGATTATTTGCTTTACTTTCCAGTAACACAGGACAGGTAAGTTTTAGTTTTGGCATGCTTTTTAATATGAAGCTCCTTTGATCACTTTCAGAGTAAGTTCTCATCTTGTACTCCTGAGTCATTGGGGTTTTTTGGTTTGTTTCTTTGTTTTTTAGTTTTAAAGAAAGATGAATTCATTAAGCTGAAGAGAGCAATTTTCATTAAAATTTTTATACAATTAACTACTAAAATTCTTTTTTTTGGTGAGGCAATTGGGCAGCCACTTAGCTGCCCCTACTAAAAAGCTTCATAAGGTATTATTAGAATTTAGGTATTCTTAGAAGCTGCCAATTTCATCTTCTTATGATGAACCAATGTCCACAAAAAAATATACTTCTGGGGTCAGCTAAGTGCAATGAATAGAGCACCAGCCCTGAAGTCAGGGGACCTGAGTTCAATTCCGGCCTCTGACCAAACACTTGACATTTACTAGCTGTGTGACCCTGGGCAAGTCACTTAACCCCAATTGCCTAAAAATAAAAATAAAATAAATATATATAAAATAAATAATTAATTAAATAAAATATATTTTGCTTCTCTTAGTTCCAGAGAAACTTTGGCTATTTTAACTTGGCAGTAGTGATTTCTTGCCATTTATTTCATTGGGTGTTTTTCTTTGATTTCCCCAAATGTTAGAAAATATAGGAGCTTTTCTTATAAAATGTGGAAAATCGATTATGTGTTGAGGTGGCAAAGAAATTGTTCTTTAGTGGCCAGGGATGATAGCAAAATCCTATGCTGTAATTAATGTCATTTTTTTTTCTCGTGGCAATTACATTTTTTCAGTTGTATATAATCTGTAGGGGAAATAAATACAAATGATAAAAAATGATTTGCTTGCTTGAGACACATCATAGTTGAATAGAAAGAGCACTAGATTTGGAGTCAGGAAAAGCTGAATTTGGTTTCCTCCTCTGATTCCTGCTAGTTTTATGATGGATATTGACATGTTACTTAACCTCTTCAACCTGTTTCCTCATCAACAAAATGTGGTACCTACCTCACAAGGTTGGTACGTAAAGATTGAATGCTCATAATACAAACACTAGAGCACTATATAAATTTAATTCAAGAAGCATTTTATTAATGTCATTATTGCTCATTCTTTTTGAGCAAATCACTGTACATAAGGGCCTTTTCTTCAGCCACTTAATATTTTTTCATTAGCTGTCTTTCTAAACTCCTACTTTCATAAGACATCCAAGGGAAAGTGAGGTTATTCACTAGAATAGAAGTTCTGATTGATTGATCCCATATGTCCTAACGCTTTGTCTCCTCTGTTTTTTAAAGCATCTTGGGTTGTACAGTCAAATGAGAATGCCAGGCATCTGTTCCCAATGCGTACATAAGGGTATTGCCCTTTTAATCCTCTTTGAATTTCTCAGCAGGACTTAAGTTCAATAAAGATTTTATTATTTTGTTTCCTATATCAAAAAAGATGACATACCCTAAATTCCATTGAAAATAGATGTATGGGTGGAAATATGTTTTAGACAGAGTTCTCTTTCTTAGACAGAGTTCTTTTCTTATGCTGCTTCTTTACAGGTTAAATCTCAAGCAGCAGATTTGAAGTTTTGTCAGATCTGTTGCTTTCCTCTCAGCCACGACAGAGCTTTTATAAATTGTTGCCAAAGGCCACCTAAGGCTATTTTTTGATGGGTTCAGCAGTGACAGCCAAATTTCCATAGGATGTCGAGGCATCATACCATATATATAATAGTCTCCTGACCACCATCTAGCAACTGACTCACTTATGCAAACCAAATGTTCTTCAGTCTATCCTTTTGATTCAGTCAGTCAAATAAGCAGAAACTTATTTGAGCACTTACCATGTACATAAGATTGTGCTAATGTACCAGGTTTGGAATTTTTAAAAAGGCAATTTGAGACATAGTTGTCAGAGGGAAGAAGGTCTGAGGACCTGAGATTTCCATCCTGCCTGTGCCGCTTCATAGTTGTATGATCTAGAGTTCCCTTCATTTTGCTTATCTTCAGTTTTCTCATTTATAATAAGAGAATAATAATAAAGCACCTATCTCACAAGGTTTTTGTGGTGAACATACCTTGTAAAATATGACATAAATCTGAATTGCTGCTGCTATTATGACACTTTATCCAAAATAGGCAGATTCCAAATAATTATACTAGGCCTAAAGCTCATTTGCATATAACATAGGAGCCCCCAAAGTCTTCACATCTTATAGTCAACTCATGTCATATCTTGACCTTGGAGTCCTTGGTGCTCTGGGTTTGTTTTTTGTGGTGATGGCAGTTTTTTATATTTAATTTTTAAAAATTCTGAACTTAAATGCACACAAAATATACTTATTTCCATATACACAGCAGAACACAAAAGAGATTGTACATGAAATCATTAATCTTCATTTTATGATACTTTTTTAAAAAAGTAATAAATTGAACTAATTACTTTAAAAACTATCCTTATCTGTGCCTCCTTCTGAACTTTCCCTTCTCTTCTGTGCATTTTAAAAAATACTCCAGTGGCTTGCTTTTTTGTCAGTTTAGGTGCCAGTATCCTTTCTCTCTCCCTCTCCTTCCCTCCTTCCCTTTTTCTCCTTTTCTCCCCCTAATAATGAGAATTGACGATCTTTGTTTGGCAGTAAATTAGCAACTCATAGTTTATAACCATGTTTTCACTTTTTATCAATTATCATTGAAGTGAGGTATTCTTAATCATATTACAATCATTTTATATTTTACAAGTTTGTATAAATTACATAGGTATTTAGTTCCTAAAACTCGGCCTTCTTTCAAATATTTTTTTTCACTGAAGGAGAGTTAAGAACAGTTAAGAACAAGGCAGAAGTTATTACTTAGGTTAGTACATCTTTTGAAATAAAACTATAAATAACACCCAAATTAATTTCCTGTAAATTCCTGTAAGCAGAGAGTCACATATCTAGAGTTTAAAGAGATCTTAAAGGGCCTAATGTTCAATCTGCTCATTTTACAGATTTGGACACTAAGGACCTGAGAGGTCCCAAAGCCACACAGTCATTGGCAAAGCTGTTGTTTGGTCTCAGGCCTCTCAATTCTAAAACCAGCATTTAAAAATGTTCTGGAAATCTCATTGGATTTGGATTCAGTCAAGAAATGAGTTCATATACTGCCTCTTTGAACCTTCTTTATCTATAAAATGAGAATAATAATACTTGTGGTACCTATCTCATTAGGATGTTGTAAGAATCAACTGGGGTAGTGTATATAAAGTGCTGTTAGAGCCAGCATGGCCTTATATATAGTGAACCAGCCCCAACATCAGTAGGCTCTGGGTTCAAGTCATCTCTTTTACATCTTGGCTATGTGACCTTGGGTAAGTCATTTAGCGCCTCTGAACTCTGGACAACTCTGTAAGATGAACTTCCTAACCTGGAAGTTCCCTGTTCCTATGTAAAGTGCTATATAAATGTGAACTATTAATATAGATAATAATAGTTTGTCCCAGTTCAAGCTCATTAACCTAAATTTCTTTAGCTAGAAAATGCAAATCAAAGTGAGATAGAAAAGGCTAGTGAATGTCTGAAACAGTAATGTGGTCTGGGAACCCCCAGGCATTCCCTAAATCTTTACAGGGGGTCTATGCAATGAAAGCTATTTTAATAATAATAAGACATTTTAATTTCTAATATGGTAAATATCAATAAATATGAGGTATATAAACAAAAGCTCAATTTTTAAGAATGTAAAGGGGTCCTGTGACCAAAAAGTTTGAGAACTGCTGATCTAAACCATCCAGAATAAATGGTCTTTTATCTTCCTGAAGAACTCCAAGAACAGAAATTCCACAACTTCCCTTCTATTCCAATGTTTTAATATTCTGGTGGTAAGAAATTTCTTTATGTGTATTTATGTGTTTCTGCAGGCAATGGTAAGTGATTAAGTGTCATTCACTGTCTAACTGCACTGTTTTTATAGCCTGCCACAGTGTTTGGCTCTTCCATTTGTCTAAAAATTCATCCTAAAGCTTTTATTGAGGAGAGAAAGAACAACCTTATTTCTTATTGAGACATATCTACTTTGGTCTTTTTGCCATAGTTACCTCCAGAATTCTGCCACAATGCCCAGGGCCCAATGTTTCTGGAAATTGTTCTTCAGTGTGTCTTTTGAAGTTTTACTTCTCTCTACTCTCTTTGTGATTATTCCACCAAAATTCTATATATAGCATTTGCTTGTATATCCTTCTGTCATCTATCTCCTAACTATAGTTGTCCAGTAATAAGCATTACTTCAGTTCTAGAAAGCAAAACTGACAGAGAGAGGAACCTAGCTAGCCTGAAGCAATTAGAAATGATATTGCTCCTTGTAAATAAAAATATTGAGTGGATTTTGAAGCAAAGTAAAAAAAAGTTAAAAGTGTCATGTTTGTTATGAGCTCATAAGTTTTACGAGTGTGGGGACATGTCTAGTCTAAGTTTCTACCTCTTCTTGACCCAAGCACAGTGCCTTATTCATAGTAGAGGCTTAATGAATGTTTATTAAATTGAATTGAACTATTTTCTTTTTTAATCTCATTTAGACAAATATTAATTGAAATGGCTTACCATAAGGTTGTGCATTGAGTCACTCAGTACAAGAGATAATGTTACTAAAATGGCTACAGTTGCTTCATTTTACAAAGCTTATTAAAGTTGTTAGTTCAGACTAAAGGTAAGTAATATGAGATCTGATATATAAGAAAGTTGAGTGTCATCATTAGTAATTGAACAAACTAATTATATCAAGCTCATGCTTATAGAAACCAAAGATGATGGTTTTATACAGTTAACTCAAAGCATTTTATGATCAAAGCATAAATATAAAATTTTATTAACCTAATTAGTTGTTTCAAAAAATAAGTTTTTATAGATTCTCTTAATCTTCACAAAATTCTTATGGGATAAGAAAGAAGCAAGATATTATTTACATTTATAAGCACAGAAAAGCCAGGTAATTTGCCAGTACTTAGAAGAACCAGGAATAGAGCCTCAGTTGCATGCTGTTTTTCTGTATGCCATACCATATTTCTTCCTGTCATGGTAGCAGTTCTACATCTCACTTTAATGTGTTAAATAACAGGCATAAAAAAAAAGATGAAGTATTGATGTGCATTTATTTTGTGCATACCGAACTAACCTGTAGTTATTTTAAACTATATTTACATCTGTATGTATATCGGCAGAGAACAACTGATGTTCCCATTCCAGTTCCTCGACCGACTTGGAAAGCATGACATGGACTGCACAGTCTCAGGTGGAGGGAGATCTGCCCAAGCAGGAGCAGTTCGTTTAGCTACTGCAAATGCATTATGTAGTTTTGTCTCTGAAAATGAAGTAGAATGGATGAGACAAGGTATGAACTTAAGAAGGCATATTTTCACAGTAATATCAGTTTCCCTAACTTTTTAATAATTGTATGAGATTAATAAGAAAATAATATTTTTTAAATATTTGATTTTATGGCAGCAACTTTCACACTTCAAAGTTACAACAATAATTTTTGGTCTTGATTTCTGCCAAAGTAGTAAATTTGCATTAGTAGGAAACTGTCAGTTTAATGTTGTTAAAATGTTCCTTTGCCTGAAGGTTTTGGAAATATATTTTGCTCTTGAGATATGCCCATTTGCCTTGTGTATCAAGCAGGTATCTCAGCTGTATTTGTGAGACTATATTTGGCTGTTTCCCATATTATTGTGATAAAAGTTTCTGTTGACTAGTTACAATATCTTCATTATTCTTTTAAAAATTAACAAACATTTTCATTTCACCGTTATGATGATAGCTGCAATTTAATTTTCTTCCCCTGCTTTTACATATTTTTTGAACATTGATTACCAGGGCTATAGATCTAGGAATCCTTGTACATTTAGGGAAAAAAAAAACACAGTATTGGACAACCTTGTTTATTGGGACCTTTGGAGTTTATGGTAAACTTATTTGGGCCTAAGGCAAGGTAATCTTTATGCTGTTTATGAAAATGATTTATCAAACAAGTGATATTGTATTGGAAGAACTACTCTGTTTTATCTATTTAATTTTATTATAAGTATCTTAGAATATCCACTTGAATATAATCAATTAATTTATCAGCCATATACATTCATTAAAATGATAGAGTATCAGTTCTTGAATACTTTTTGTTAGTCAGTTGACCTTGTTACTTATTAATATATGTAACAGCACTTAGCACAGGACTTGACACATAGTAGGCACTATATAATGCTTATTCCTTTCCTCTTACCAACTTCTTTTTTTTCTATTTTTTGGATCAGATCTATGATTTCATTTGGGAACCCACTATGAGGAAATTCGTTTTGTCAATTAGATCAGCATGGTATTGTTTTAGAGTTGCCTGAAACACTGGGAAATTAAGTCAAGTTATTAATGAGAGAGTGTGGATGGTGGAGAGTGCTATCTGCTAGGAAAGAGTTGAAGGAATTTTGTGCAAGGATTTGCCTTTTCAAGGAGAAAGGCCACCTCTTCATGTGAGACGGGAGTGGAGGAAGAGATAGTGGTGGAAAGAGTATGATTGAAATGAGATGAGGAGGGGATAAAAGGGAGCTCTTGGTGAATTTTTTCGTGATTTTTTTTTTTCAGTGAAATATGAGGCAAAGTTCTCAGCATGGTAAAGGGGGCCTTGGGAGATTTGAGGAGAGATGAAAAGGTTTGGAGAACTCCCTAGAGTGAATGGTATAATGAATCAATTAGGGGGATATAAAAGGATTGCCTGGCCATCTTTCTGCCTATTCCACCAGCAGTTAGGGGCCAGTTGAGATTGTGTGTCATTAATTTGTAGTAGATCAGTCAGCTCGGTTTCATGATTTTCTAAAGCTTTGTTCAGGAGCACATGAGTAGAAGCAGTCCAAGGCTGAGGCTTGACATGGCAATATCAGTGATAGGATAAAGGGGCAAAGGATTAAAAAGAATTAAACAGGTTCACCAAAAGGTCAAGATAGGAAAGGAAAAATATAGCCAGTGGATGGTTAATGTCCTGGGAAAGAATTGAGGGGGCAGAAAAATTGGAGGTGACAGTAAAAACAAAGAACAAAAGGGTTAGGAGTTGCAAGGCAGGGGGAGAATTGGAATGACAACCAATTATAATCAGATAAAGGAATTTCAGAGTTCATGAACATAAATGTGGAACACTTGTGGATGTTGGCAAGGTCAAAGGTATGATCATCTGAACTGGCTTACTTTCTGAATTGGGACTTGGTATCATGGGCAAGTTGCACCTTTAAATAGCAGGGCTTTATTTTATTGTGATTTGAATTATCTGGGGACCGGATGATATGTACAAAGACCTTAGGAGTAGCTCTGGCTAGTGACTTGTGCAGGGGTGGGCAGTGTTATTCAGAGACAGCCCTCATTGCCTGGTCCAAGCCTAAGAAGCCCCTGGGCCTCAGTTCTGGATCAGAGTAATGCTGCTTGTAGGATCCAGGTGTCTCTCACTGGTCCTTCGTCCCTGAGCTGGCAAGTTTCAATGAGTTAGGCTCCTGGGTCAGGCTGTGCTGGTTCAATGCCTTCTCTAGTGACTGCAGGCTTCTGGCTACATCTTTGTGTGGACCTGGGCTGCATTCACTGTAGTTACTCCCTGGATTTCTTGCTCATTACTCAGTCTGATGTTCTTTTTTCTTTCTTGCTGGATTAACTGTGAGACAGAGCTGGGCTGTTCTATTCCTGCCACTTCGCCATCTTAAGGAGAGTCTGAATTAGAATTTTTGATGAGAGGTAGCAGGTTAAACTAAATAGAGAGTTCGCTTTGGAGTTAGGAAGGTCTGGTTCAAATCTTGCCTCTGACATAATTGTGACCCAGAGTAAAAGTTACACCTACAACCATTCAATGATTGTCTTGCCCACCTTCCCCTTGCCCCTATTCCATGATTGTACATGTATAACTAATATCAAATTGCTTACTGTCTCAAAAGAGGGGGGAAGTAAAGGAGGAAGGAATGGAGAAAATTTGGAACTCAAAACATTTTTTAAATGAATGTTAAAAATTGTCATTATATAGAATTAGGGAAAAAATATTATTTTTTGAAAAAACATTGCACATATTCCACACCTGTCATCTTAAATCAGTCACACTGAGATTTATATATCTTTATTAATCTGTAGTTATAGTTTTTGAATAACAGCTCACAAATGCAGTTTTATTATGTGTTGGGGGGGTGTTTATTGCTTAGACTTTTGGGTGCCCCAGGTGACTCTCTAAAACCAGGAGTTTCAGAACGGTTGCAAATGTATTGGTGGAAGGAGTTTCCTCAATGGAAATTTCCTGTACCAGCTGAAATCCCAGGTGCATCTGGTTCCCCACTCCCCACAAAAAGAATAATTGATCTGAATTTGTCTCCCTTCATTATCTTTCTCCCCAATACTTACACACTGCATTTCATTCACCTTCTTCCCTATTTAGGAAACTTGTAAATCCCATGATTCATTAATTTTCATCTTGTGTTACAGCTGGTCTGCTGACTCCTGATCCTCGTGTCAAAGAACGGAAGAAACCAGGCCAAGAGGGAGCTCGAAGGAAATTCACCTGGAAGAAACGCTAAGTCTTATTCAGAGAAAAGGATTGACTCTGCTGGGCAGCACTTTTCTTTTTTGATCTGTGTAGTTTATTTTCAAACTATATGATGTCAATATATACAACTATGTATGTCAATTATACACAAACACACATATTACTATCCAGCCTGTCTTTCTTTATTTTTAAAATCCTCTTGGAAAATTATTTTAGAAACATTTCATAGAATATTAGAACTGAAGGGAATTTAGAAAATATCCAATCCAACTCCCTCATTTTGTAAATGAGGAAATTGAAACCATAAAAAAAATTTTTTTTCATTACTTGATCCCTTCTCCCTGTCTCCCCCCTCAGACAAAAAAAAAAATTCATTACCTGCTGGAAAACTTGAGTAGTGAGCATATCCCCTTTACAAAGCTGCTCCTCAGATGCCATATCATCAGGGCCATATCTGAATCTTTTTCAGCTTTATAAAGTCTTCCCAAAGAACTTACATCCTGGTGGCGTAGGCTTTGATAATTCCACATAAGTAGGACTTTTGGGGAAGCCTCTAACTATAATGTTTGGAAAACTTTTAACTTTAATAGAGTGAATGAATAGAAAGCATTTATTAAACACTTACTATGTGCCAAGCACTGTGCTTTAAGCATTGGAGAAACAAATATAAAAATGAAATCATCCCTGTCCTCAAGGAGCTTATATTCTAATGAAAGAGGAGAGTAGTGGCCAGGGAAGGGAATTGTAGTCTGAGAAATCAGAAATCATGGAAAGATGGTGAGTGGAACAATAAAGCAGTGCATTAACATGCTCTTTCAGAAACTGTGATAGTAGTGATTTGATTACAGTTCTCAGGGAAAGACAGAAGGGAGGGAATAGAAAGGTGTGGGAAATGGCTAAAGATGAGAATTCACGGTCCCAGGGAGTACAGAGAGGTTGCATGGCCTTTGGTGTGAAATAGGAACAGCAGGAAAGGCCTAGGTGAAGATAAGGATGTGTGGTCCCTGGAAGCGCAGAGCGGAGTAGCTTAGGAAGAGTGCTGGAGTCAGGACCTGCTTTCAGATTCTGGCTTTTCCACTTACTACTTGTATAACCTTGAATAAGTTCCTTAATTTCTCTGAGTCTCAGTTTCCTCATTTGTAAAACAAAGGTATTGAACTAGGTGACTTGGGATTCCTTCTAGCTCTTAGCCTACAGTTTTAAAAATAAAATTCCATTACACTGAAAAGATACTCATTATAATAAAAAAATTTTCCTATAAGTAGTCCAAAAGCATAGTTCTGTCCATGTCATGTCCTTACAGTACATTCCAAGGGCTCACTTTTACCAATGGAATCAAATACTAGCTCCTGTTTGTCATTTAAAGCTCATCACGACTTGACCCAAACCTAACTTTCCAGTCTTATTACATATTACTCCCCTTCATTCACACACTGTGGTCCAACCAAACTGGCCACCTTTCTTATACCTAGCACTCCATATCCCTTCTCCCCGCCTTTGTATTAGCCGACCCCCATGCCTGGAATTAACTTCTACCTCACTTCTGCTTAGAACCCCCAGCTAACTTCAAGGTTTATGTTACTAAGTCTTTCTGAATTCTACTTTGTTTCCTCCCCACTCCAACTATGTCTTCCTCCCAAAATTTTTTATTTACATATACACATACACATGCATGTATATGTATCATGTATGTATATACATGATATGTACATGTCATCTCCCCTGACTAAATTAGAAGCTTCTTCATATTTCCAACACCTCACTTAGGTGAGCTTCATTATTAGGCTTAATAAATGCTGTTGATTGAATGAATTAAAACACTTTTTGACAGGGAACTGTGCTGCTTACTGTGAGGACTTCAAAGGTAACTAACTAAGATACATGGTTCCTGTACTAAAGGACTTTACAGTCTATTGGATATTGGAAAAATATGAAATCTTCAGGTGGGTGTTTACATTTAATATTACTCTCGAAATATGCACAGACAGGCTTCTCTCTATTCAGAAACTTCCATCCATTTTTTTATGCAGATTACATATGACAAAGCCATTAGGTGGCACTCTCTGAGTAGCTTACACATCTTTACAAAGTTTTAGTATACTAACTGCTATACAAACATTGAGTATATGCAACCACAATGAGGAAAAAACGATGACCAAGCTCCCTTTTGAGGTGACACAAAATATATGCCAGAGAAATTGTGGGTTTTAATGTGAAGAAGTTAAAAAAAAAAAAAAACAAACCTGGAGATTATGAAGCAAAGGCAGTGAAGCCTCAGAAAAGCCAAGTGAGTTATGTGCAAACCTACAAGTGAAGTAAAATCTTTTTGTGAAAACAATCCATCTCTATAGCAAATATATTCCTTTTTTGTTTGTTTTCCTTGAACTCTATTATACTCTTGAAAAGATTGAATCCTCTCCAGAGAAGGTTTCACAGTGTGAACTACATCAACCTATGTCAAATAGGAAAAATGTATAGAGATCTTCCCATAGTTTCATCTAATTTTCATTGAAACTTGTTTCCCTAAGTGTGCTGTCATTACTTCATGAGGCTAACTATTCCTTAAAACTTTTCTCCAGTACCAACCTGGATTTCATTTTTTGTAACTGCAAAATATCCTTTGGGATGAGAAGGTATGTTTTGCCATAGGTAGGTAGTGTTAGGGGATTTCCTGTGTGAAGGTAGTATTAATATTCCAAACAAATTTTGCCTTAATAAAACTAAATTACTAAGCATTGAAGACTCATGCAAGTATAAATTTTAATACTCTTTCTGCCACCCAGTCATTGGGTGATCTTGGGTAAGACACCCTCCTGTTTCAGTTCCTTATCTAAGAAATTTTGATAATAAATTCTCATTGCCTACTTCTTAGAGATATACAGTAGAGTGGACTATCAAGGCTTAATGAATGACTACTGTATACCCATAGCTGTCCTAGGTACTGTGAAGGCCACCTTTCATCGAACCTTATAATTTAGTTGGAGAGACAAGATTAAGATAGAGTAATAGCATGTTTCTGCAGTAATTTCCTCAACCAAAATATTATGAAGTACTTGATGAAAGAATTTTTATTCCTCACCACATAATTAGAAAGTAAATCCTGAATCATACACTACAGAAAAAAAATTCGTAGAAATTCAGAAAATGGAGGGGTTAATTTGTGCTGAAGTAATCGAGCCTTCATGGAGGAAGTAGAACTTTGGATAGGCCAGTGATATTAATGTTGATACTTAGTTTCTCTTCTATAACCTCACCCCCCCCTCCAATTTTTAGACTTTGTTTTCTACTTACACAAAGTTAGTATTATTGCAATGCTAAGTTGAGATTATACTAGTTTGATTGAACTGGATTATATTTAATACTCCCCTTTCTGTGGTGTGCTATAGAAATTTGTTTGCAAAGCCTGTATTTCCTTCACATGCTTTTATACACACAACAAAGATACTCTCAATATAATGTAGTTCATTCTCTTAAAAATTTTTATAAAGGTAAGAAAGTAGATATGTTATTTTCTAGTTAGAAGTTATTTCAATAATCTTTTTGAAATTTTTTAAGGGGACATTAACCCTGGGAGGAGAAGTCAAGCAAATTCTTAGTTCACCTTTTTCATCATTTTATATTACCACAGCCCCATCATCTTTTTTTTTTTTAAGTGAGGCAATCGGGGTTAAGTGACTTGCCCAAGGTCACACAGCTAGTACATGTCAAGTGTTTAGTCTGAGGCCAGATTTGAACTCAGGTCCTCCTGACTTCAGGGCCGGTGCTGTATCCACTGCGCCACCTAGCTGCCCCTACAACCCCATCATCTTGAATAATCATCCTACAACTTCTTTGATAATCCTTTTTGTACCCAAATATCTTAAAAGAAACCCAACAAAAATAATTTTTGTTGTCCTCATTCCATACTTTAGAACTCTTGACATTACTCTTACAAAATCATATACTTGTTTATATCAGTGTTCCATTATTTTGTGGATATCTTCTACAAGTCTCTTTTAAATCTGTGTACCTTCCCCCTTTTCCACTCAATGGATTGATTTCCATATGTATTTTCATAATTTCATTCTTTTGAGCTTCCCATCACTCTTGTATAGTTTTAGGCCATTGGCTCCTAGTTACCCTGCCCACTGGCAGAAAAAGAAGAGTCAGCTTTATTCCACATTATGTTGTCCAAAGGAAGAGCAAGAGTGAAGCCAAAAGGTCTCTGCTTTCCTGGCTGCTAGGTAAAGAGAACACATGTAAGAACCCATCAGGGAGTGAAAGAGAGTAAAAGCAGGATTTAAAAGCCTCTGCTTTCTTGCCTGCTGGGTAGACAAAGAAAAGAGAACCAAAGTGCCCGAAGCCAGCTACTCGGCTCCACAGGAAAGAGAGTGAAGGAGAGCATGAGAATTGACCAGCTCCAGAGGAGATACCTCAGAAGACCTGTATTTTTTTCAAAATAAATTTTATTTATGTATTTTGTTTTTGCATTGCCAAAATACCCTTCCCAGAGAGCCATCCCTATTAAAGACTTTAATAAAACAAAAAGAGGAAGAGAGAAAAAAATCAGTAAACCAACAGGAGTGAAAAAAACAAAGCTCACATTATATACAAAATTCCACACCTGTGGACCTGTTCTGTCCCACACCACTCACCTTTACATGTGCAGTTAAGAAAATCTTTATTTTTGAATAATTTTATTGATAGCTTTTGTTCTTACATCACCTAAATTTCCCCCTGAATTCCTTCCACTCCTCAGAAGCCATTCTGTATAACATTGAATATATTTAAAGAAAAAGAATTAAGGGGGAAAATCAGCAAAACTGATTAATCCATAGGAGAAAAAATCTGGAAATAGATGTCATATTCTATACCTGTGGACCTCTCATCCCTGCAAAGCAGTTGTGGAGGAAGATAGGGGAAGGGAACAGTGAGATAAGGTGAGAAGACACTTTAAAGCTGTGCCTATTTTCATTCTAGTTAGGTCAAATGCTAGAGCCCTCAATTCTGCTCAGGTCCTTGGGGTTTATTGGCAACACAGCATCAGTCTCTTTTTTTTTTTTTTTAATTTATTTATTTTTAGTTTTCAACATTTACTTCCATAAGATTTTGAGTTCCAGATTTTCTCCCCATCTCTCCCCTCCCCCCACCTCGACGACATGCAATTTGATATAGGTTCTACATATATTCATATTGAACCTATTTTCACATTAATCATGTAAAGAATATCTTCTCTTTTCCAAGTTCTGAAGGCAGTCTGTTTCTTGTACATAAGGAACCTTGTACCTGTTACTTCAGTTGTTCAGTGCTCTTTCCTTTTTCCTTCTCTGTATTACATCCTTCACCCCCAACCTCCTGGCATAGGATAGAGTTCCCCTCTGTCTCTTCATTGTCTTTTTTTGCTTCCTTCTTGCAATACCTCTTTCGTTTTCTTTTTTTTGGGGGGGTGGAGTGTTAAGTGACTTGCCCAGACTTGCACAACTAGTGAGTGTTATGTGTTGGGGTTAAGTGACTTTCCCAGAGTCACACAGCTAATGAGTGTTATGTGTCTGAGGCCACATTTGAGCTCAGCCACTCCTGACTCCAGGATCAGTGCTCTGTACACTGCACTGCCTAGCTGCACCCTTTTTTCATTTTCTTAAGAAAACTTCATTCTCCCTGATAGCCTAGAAAATTAGAGATTTAGTAATTGCTAGTATTTAGACGGGCTACCAGCTTTCATTTTTTTCTACTAGAACAGTTACCAACTTCTTTTTTTACATAATATTTTATTTTCTCCAAATAGATGTAAAAACAATTTTTAACATTCATTTTTTTTTAATTTTTGAGTTCCTAATTCTCCCTCCTTCCCTTCCTTCCACCCCCCCTTTTAAGAAGGCAAGCAATTTGATATAGATTATACATGTGTAGTCATACAAAATATATTTCTATATTAGTCGTGTTGTGAAAGAAAGATTAAAAAAACCAAGAGAAAAAGTTTTTAAAAGTATGCTTGGACCTTTAATCAGACTCTTATCAGTTCCTTCTCTGATGGATGGCATATTTCATCATACATCTTTCATCATACATCATTCAGATTGTCTTGGATCATTGTGTTGCTGTGAATAATACAGTTGATCGTCCTTTGAATATTGCTGTTACTATGTACAATGTTCTCTTATCTCTGCTCACTTCAATTTGAATCAGTTCATGTCTTTCCAAGTTTTTCTGAGTTTATCCAACTAGTCATTTCTTACAGTACAATAATATTCCATCATGATCACATACCACAACTTGTTCAGCCATTTCCCAATTGATGGATAACCCCTCAATTTCCAATTCTTTGCCACCACTAAAAGAAGTTATAAATATTTATGTACATATAGATACTTTTCCTTTTTTTTTTTTATCTCTTTGGCATACAGACCTAGTAATGCCACTGTTTTATCAAAAGGGTATGCACAGTTTTATAACCCTTAGGGCATAGTTCCCAGTTGCTCTCCGGAGTGATTGAATCAGTTCACAACTCCACTAATGCATTAGTATCTCAGTTTTCCCACATCCCCTCCAACATTTCTCATTTTCCTTTTCTGTCATATTAGCCAATCTAATAGATGTGGGGTAGTAGCTCATAGCTGGTTTAATTTTTTATTTCTCTAACCAATAGTGATTTAGAGCTTTATTTCATATGACTATATATAGCTTTGATTACTTTGTGTGAAAACTGCCTGTTCATATCCTTTAACCATTTATCAATTAGAGATTGGCTCTTATTTTTATAAATTTTACTCAATTCTCTATATATTTGAGAAATGACATCTTTATCAGAGAACCTCACTACAAAATTTTTTTCAGTTATAGTTACTGTGCATTTCCTTCCATCCTGTTTCTCCCTCTGTTTATCCTACTTTCTCTCCTTTCATCCTGTCCATCCTCAAAAGTGTTTTGTTTCTGACTTTTACCTCCCCCAGTCTGCCCTTCCTTCTATCACACACACCCCTTCTCTTGTCCCCTTTCCCTCCTACTTTTCCTGTAAGATGATATAAATTTCTGTATCCAACTGAGTGTGTATGTTATTCCCTCTTTGAGTCAATTCTGATGAAAGTAAGATTCAAGCTCTCCCCACCTCCCTTATCTTCCCTTCCACTGTAGACACTCTTTCCTGCTTCTTTTATGTGACATAATTTACCCCAATCTACCTCATCTTTTTGCCTTCTAGTACATTCCTTTTTTACACCCCTTAATTTTATTTTTTAAATATCATCCCATCATATTCGGCTCACACCCATGTCCTCTGTCTAACATATATTCCTTCCAACTGCCCTAATAATGAGAAAGTTCTTAGGAGTTGTAAGTATCATCTTTGCATATAGGAATGTAAGCAGTTTAACCTTATTGAATCCTTAATGATTTCTCTTTCCTGTTTGCCTTTTTATGCTACTCTTGAGTCTTGTATTTGAAAATCAAATTTTCTATTCACCTCTGGTCATTTTTATCAAGAAGGATGGAAATATTTTTTTGAAATTTTTTAAATACTCAGTTTTGGTGGATAAGTGATTCTTGATTGTAATCCTAGCTCTTTTGCCTTCCAAACTATCATACTGCAAGCCCTCTGATCCTTTAATGTAGAAGCTGCTAAATCTTGTGTTATCCTACCTGTGGTCCACAGTATTTTAATTGTTCCTTTCTGGCTGCTTGTATTATTTTCTCCTTGCTCTGGGAACTCTGAAATTTGGCTATAATATGTCCTAGAAATTTTCATTTTGGAATTTCAGGAGGTGATCAGTGGAGTCTTTCAATGTCTGTTTTGCCCTCTGGTTCTGGAATATCAGGGCAGTTTTCTTTGATAAATTCTTGAAAGATGATGTGTAGGCTTTTTTTTTTTTTAACTATAGCTTTCAGGTAGTCCAGTAATTCTTAAATTATCTCTCCTCAACCTATTTTCCAGGTCAGTTGTTTTTCAAATGAGATATTCCACATTTTCTTTTTTTTTCATTCTCTTGTACTTTGTTTTATTGTTTCTTGATGTCTCGTGGAGTCATTAGCTTCTACTTGCCCAATTCTAATTTTTAAGAAGTTATGTTCTTCAGTGAGCTTTTGTACTTCTTTTTCCATTTGGCCAATTCTGCTTTTTTAAGGTATTCTCTTTGATGGGTTTTTGTGTCTCTTTTCCATTTGGCCTTAAAGTTTTTTAAGTTATTATTTTCTCCAGCATTTTTTTGTGCCTCTTTTACCAAGCTGTTGACTATCTGTGGGCCGAGAGCTCTGAAAGCTGCCACTGCTACTGCTGCTGGTTTGCTGGGACCTGGCCTGTGCTGGACTACACTCACCTCCCACCCCAGTGGGACAGACCTTTTCTTCTGACCTTCTGTGTTGTCTTGGGCTGGAAAATTGTTTCACCTCAATCTTTTGTGAGTTCTTTTACTCCAGAATTTGTTTTGAGGCTTTATTTAAAGTTTTTTTGGAGGGGAATTTGGGAGAGCTAAGGGGCATCCCTACCTTTTCTCTACCATGTTGGTTCTACCTCCACCTGCCAACTTGTACTTTGTGCATAAAAATAATAATTATGATAGCATTTTAAGATTTCCAAAGTGTTTTGCATGTTATCTAATTTGATTTTTACAACAACTCTTATGGAATAGGTATCATTTTACAGATGAAGAAACTGAAGAATCGTATAGTTAGTGTCTGAAGCAGTATTTGAATTCAGATCTTCCTGAGTCCATGTTCACCCTAGTCTACCTACTGTGTCTTAACTGCCTACACAAATTTTAATTACATGGAATTTGTCAAATAACAAATATAAAACACTCCTAAAGGTCACTACAAAATCCAGTATCCTCTTCATACTTGATTATAATGATCTTCACAGTCCTTTGTCTCCTTTTTGGTAGCTCCCTTGGCCAACTCTTAGGACTAATTTCTGGGGCAGTTTAACTGCTGGAACAAATGGCCTATTTGCCATACCTTTTGTTGAACACGCTAAAGCCTTGGTCACTGGTAGTCCAAGTAAGGTTTAATTTTTGTAGGACTTGCTTCTTGCTTTTCAAAAACTGGCAGTTAGCCTACTCATGGCATACCATAATGCAGACTGAAGCAAAGAGAAGCAGCAGGCCAATTATTTAATTGCCTGCTATGTACCTTTGTGGTCTTCTTTCCACATCTGTAGAAAAGTGTATTGGAGAGGGCGAGGAGTGGACTGGACTACGTGGTTTCTGATCTGCCCCTGTCCCTGTGATCCTGGGAGCTTTCTGTTCCTCTAGATTTCTAAGCTAGTGAGCTCTGCCCCCATGGGAACATGAGCAAGTTCTGATTTATTTAGCTGATAGCAAACGCAAGGTTAAAACACAGCACTTATCTCATTAGATAGACCCACCTTTCTTTCATTTTCCTTCTGCTCTCCAAAGAGGTTCTAGTACTCTGCTGGTCTGCTAAACAGTGGGGAAGAGGGATGAGAATTTATTTAGTAGATACACACACAGTAGGGATACACAGTAGGTTCTGCCCCAATTACTTTACCTTGCTGATGATTTCCAGATATCTCCCTTTACTTTCCTGGGTGCTTGGTTCTCTGCAACCTTTATTCCAACCCCTTATACTTGAAGGAGGAATCCTTCACATGAAGATCTTCAGGGAGGGGGAATTCACTGTTTCTTTGAATCCATATATTTGGGTCCTCCCTTCAATGATACAAATCAAAACCCATCCGTGCCTTCTCATAATGCATGAGTCTTCCCATAAGTCCTTCATAGGAGACCTATCCACTGGGTTGTGATCATTACTCTGGGATCTGAATCCTTTAATATTCCAAGGGTGCCCATTCTCCTTCCATATGGATTCTACGTAGAATATTAGTGCATAACACAGTGCCTGGCACGTAGTAGGTACTTAATAAATGTTTATTGACTGACTGAATGATAATGGCAAACACCTTTACAGATAACAAACCATTAAACAGGTATCACTGTGTTCTGTATCTCAGAGGGTCTTATGTGATCTTAACATAAGCATGAGACCTCATTATAAGGCAACCATTATTATTCTACTGAATCAAATGCTGTTTCATCACCAAAAATAAATAAACACAATGGGATCTTAGATTCTCTATACCTCTTAGGAAGTTGTGTGACTGTGAAATTGTATTCTTCTGTGGAAACTCATCTACAAAAGCTTGCTTGCTTTATCATGTTTTTATGAAGATATCCTCCCTGTGCTTGTGTGACATCTCTAGTTCTAGAGGTGAGAAAATACATGTGTTGATTGGTAATTGATGATATATTCTGTCACCTTTTGGGGGTAGTATCATTCATAATGTTTTCTGTTCTTTTAAAATATTCCTCTCTTTGAGAAATCTTGAAAGTCATACTTTGAGTATAGTTTGCTTCTGTATATATTTGGTCAGATTCAGCCTTTCCAAATATATTACAAGTGCCATGTCCACCATCATTCGCTAAGTTGTTAAGAATTAAATGTGGGGTTTCCATGAATGTTGACAACGGAATACATTGTTATAGAAACAGAAGCAACCTTTCATTTTATATCTGTTTGTTGTCCCCTTTCCAGTTTCATTTATAAATGTTCAGAATTTATAAATTTAGTTGTCATGCTACAGTTTCTATAAATGTTTCCTAATATCAAATCTGTCTTTGTAATCTCCACTCATTTATTTCTAATTCAGTTCATTACAATCCAGCAAATCAAGTCTAATTCTTCTTGTACATGACTGCCCTTTAAATACTTGAAGATAGCTATCGTATCTCTCCACCCCACCCCCCATCTCCTCCAGACTTAACCCATCCTAGGGTAGTCTCAGGTCCTATTTTGACATTGGGACACATTTTTGAATGTCAGACACTTTTCACTGGCAACTGAAAACAGGAGCAGTGAAGGAGCTAGATCTCTTTGGCCTCCCTAGGAGGTTGTGGGGTCCCAATTGGGGGAAAGCCATAAAATACAGTAATAAGTGAAAAGCCATAAGAACTTAAACTCTGTTAAAGGTGGAAGTCCAAACATGGTGACCTGTAAAAAAATCGTAACTTAAATACTGAATGCACTGAGTCATAACTTAAGATACTATTACCTATGAAAGCCATAAAAAGAATATCACGACCGGTATGTGATCAATGTATAAACTTATGTTTGGGCATAACATTGGCCTAACGCCCAAGCTTGTTTCTAAGTAGAAAACCAAAAATATCCACCAATCAGTAGTGATGCATTCTCTAGCTCCTCCCCGCTTTGTTTTCTATAGTCACCAGAAGGATTTTGCAGGTTCTACTAGGGCTTAGCAGGAATCTGCTAAACTCTCTGACTGCTGTCTCCAGACTAAAGATTGCCCCTATTTGTAAGTATTCATAATGTTTGATTAAACTACTACCGTTAATCAATCTGGAGATAAGGCCTCTTGATTTGGCATAAAAAGAACACCCCTGTGGTTATGGGGGAGGTACAGGGTTCCCTAGCCAGGGGAAATCCAGACCTTACAAGAGGCACAGAATTCTCTAGCTCAAAAAGAGAGGTCTTCTCCAGGCCTCCACAGGACTTCTCATCCTTCACCAAATGTTGGCTTGTAGAATCCCATGTATTGGGTGTTCAAGGAAAACTGGCACCTTTGGTGTGAGGGCTTGCTGAGTCTGTTTTAGGGCTGCTCATTCATCTTTGATGTCTGCTTGCCACTCAACTCTCACCTGTGGCTCTAAGAAGCTTAACATATGCAATGGCTACACTTTGGTAAACTTATTTCATCAGACAAACCAACAGGCCTCAAACTCAGTGAGTTGGAAGGTGTCTACCTTAAGCATGTGAGTACTTCCCCTGTTGGAATGGGCAGATAAGAACAATTTGTTCCAGCGTCCGTAAAGGTGACTGAAGCAGATGAGTGGAATGCTTAGAACTTGGTCAGACATTGAAGACACCAAAGTCATCCATTGCATCCCCAGCCATCACCAGTTATCTTGACTTTTGTCTTGCAGTTGGACTTTGATGACTCTGGAAGAAAGAGTGAGTCTGATTACTTTGTGCAACTCTGCCTCACTTAAATCCAATTCTTGCAGAAGTCAAGACATCACCCCATGATGTCATTGGTCCTTCAAAAACAAAGGACAAAACAATGTCTGCCCCAATTGATAAATGGTCAAAGGATATGAACAGAGAGTTCTCAGATGAAGAAATTAAAGCCCTCTATATTCATATGAAAAAATGCTCTAAATCACTATTGATTAGAGAAATGCAAATCAAAACAACTCTGAGGTACCACATCACACCTATCAGAATGGCCAACATGACAAAACAGGAAAAGGGTAAATGTTGGAGAAGATGTGGGGAAATTGGAACACTAATGCATTGTTGGTGGAGTTGTGAAATGATCCAACCATTTTGGAGAGCAATTTGGAACTATGCCCAAAGGGCTATGAAAATGTGCATACCCTTTGACCCAGCAATAGCACTTCTAGGGCTATATCCCAAAGAGATCACACAAATGGGAAAAGGACCTACATGTACAAAAATATTCATAGCAGCTCTTTTTATGGTGGCAAAGAATTGGAAATTGAGAGGATGCCCATCAGCTGGGGAATGGCTGAGCAAGTAGTGGTATATGAATGTAATGGAATACTATTGTGCTAGAAGAAATGATGAACAGGCTGACTTCAGAAAAACCTGGAAAGACTTGTATGGTCTGATGCTGAGTGAAGTGAGCAGAACCAAGAGAACATTGTACACAATAACAGCCACATTGCATGATGACTAATATTGATAAACTTAACCCTTCTTGGCAATACAAGTATCTAAGACATCTCGAGAGGCCTTGTGATGGAAAATGCTATCCACACCCAAAGAAAGAACTATGGAAGCCAAATTGCTATTTTTTTTTCTCTTTTGTTGAGTTTTGTTTCCTCTTTCTGATGGTTCCTCCTATTGGTTTTAATTTCTACTTACAACATCACTAATGTGAAAATATGTTTAATATGAATGTAAATGTATAGCCTATATCAGATTATGCGCCATCTTGGGGAGGATGGTGGGGAGGAAGGGGGAGAAAAATTTTAAACTCAAAAGCATATGGAAGTGATTATTGATAAATCAAAATAAATTAATTAAAAAAAAAAAGTCTGAAGCGCATGCACCATCCTGGATGTATCTTAATTTGTCATTGTCCTTCCTTCAATTAGATGCCTAAAACTGAGTAACATATTCCAATATCTTCTCCAAAGTTTAATAATAATAGCATGGTCTACCCAGAAAATGAGAAAGGTAAAGGAAAGGAATGAATATTATCTCATTTTATCCTCACAAGAGGTAGGTGCTATTATAATCTTTATTTTATAGGTGAGGAAGCAAATGGAACTTAAGTGACTTGCCCAGGGTCACACAGTAAATGTCTGAGGCCAGATGTGACCTTGGGTTTTCCTGATGCCAGGCACCACAAGCTGTCTCTACGATACGACAATAATCTTCTTCCAATAGACTGTGAACTTTTTGAGAGCACGGACTGTTTTTTGCCTTGGTATCTCCAGTGCTTAACACAGGCCCTGGCACATAGCAGGCATTTAATAAATGCTAATTGATTGACTGCCTCTGTTCTGAATGCAGTGTTTCTATTAATGCAGCCCAGTTATATGTTTTTTCTTTACTATAATCTGACACTCATTGAACTTGTCATCCACCAGACCTCCTTTTACAGGTTTATTTAGCCCTACTTCCCATTCCTGAACTTGCAGACTTGAGTTTTTTAACCTACGGGTAAACCTTTACATTTATCTCTATTAAATTTCATCTTACCAGATTTAGCCCATCATTTCCAACTGTTGATCTTTTTATAGAAATCATCTAGCTCAAAGCCTTTATTTAACATGTAACAGGTATGACTGACATTGGCCAATGTTACCTATAGTGAAGGCATCTAAGGAACAGTTCAGTGACTTGCCCAGAATCACAAGCCAGGACTAAGTCATCTGTCTCCATAGTATACCTTTTCCAGTACTCCAAACTAATATGAAGTTAGATAATCCACATATATAAAACAAATTCCAAACACAGATACAAATGACTTGGATTATGTATGTCATTCTTGAAAGTTGGCGTGTGTTGGTTAGATGATTCATTTAAAGTCCTAAGGAGACTTGTCTGGTAATTTTATTCAGTTTTAAAGCCCTATGAAGGTTTCTGCTCTGCATTGTTTAACCACAAGATGGAGTAGTTTACAACCTAATAAAATTAGGAACTGCACTTGAAAGGCAACCTTGAAGACGTAAGACAGGAAATGAAGTTTTTTCCTCTCCTGATTTTCATCTAGATTCATATTTTTTAACACCTGTTGAAAGCACCATAAGTATTGATCAAACTTTTTGGAAATCCTCTTCTGCAGTTGAATAATCTCTAAATTCTGCTTTAATGATCTTTCACATGCAGTTTTCTGAATTGTGATGATCTTAGTTTCACTACCTATTAAATTCCTTCCTTCTGTGAAAGATGTAAATTAGTATGAGAGAGATCATAAGCAAAAAATAATACTGAATGTCACAATTTTCAGTGGGGAAGAACTCTTGAACTCCAAAGCCTTAGTCATTATATTAATGTGTTTAGAGCTATGTTCTATCCCAGGAGCCATATCTCCCACCCCACTGCCAGATTCTTTAAAAATGAAATTGTCATTTCAGTGTTGATAATCACATTTATATTCCGAACAATGAACTAGTAATACTAATCTTGTGACTGAATTATGAGTGATAAGACTGGGCAACTAAGCTTATTTTAAGCAATTATGATTAAGTAGTTACACTACTATATTATTAGTATTGCCATTAAGCATTTAGATAATAATATACAGAGAAGCTTCATTTCCCCCAAGGATTGTAATAATAACAGCTAGCATTATGTAGCACTTTTTAATGAAAAGCACTTTACAAATATCTCATTTGATCCTACAACAATCCTGGAAGGTAGGTGTTATTATTATCCCCCCTTTTTCAGATGAGAAAACTGAGGCAGACACAGGTTAAGTGACTTGCCCAGGATGACAAATCTGATAAGTGTCTGAGGCAGGATTTGAACTCAGGTTTTCCTGACCCTAGAGCCAGTGCTTTCTCCATTGTGCCTTCTAGTTGCCTCTAAAATCTACAAAGGTTTGTCATGACAACTGGCCTTATTAGAACGATGCACAGGTTGTATTAATTTTGCCTATTAACTAAGCTTAGTTACAGTAGCTCAGATGAGCAGATACTTAATCATATACTGGTATGCTTTACTTGATCAAATAAACAGAAGAGGTCTGTGCTAAAGGAAATGCAATTTTACAGAATCAGTTCTCAAGGTATCCAAAAGAAGGGAATATTCCAAAAGTGTAGGGGCAAAAATTTTTGGACCTTGTTAGTGTGTGTGTGTGTGTGTGTGTGGCAACTTAGAACTTATCAACATAAAGGCAACTTAGAACTTATCAACAACTCATTGTACCAAATGACCCATAGGCAATTCAAGAAGCTGTGTATAAGATACTATACTAGGTGCTGGTGATACAGTAGTGAAACAAAATGGATCCTGCTATCAAAGAACTTATGTTTTTCTAAAGAGATGTGGTGTGTACACGAATAAGTACAGAATAATTTTAAAAGGAAAAGAGTACAAATTATTTGGAAGATGACAAATTTTCATTCAGAAAGTGGCATTTGAGCTGTGCTTTGGAGTAAGGTAGGCATTCTGAAAAGTGGAAGTGAGAAAAGAGTACATTCCAGACATGGGGCACTACTTGTACAAAGGCATGGGGTGGGAGGTGGGGGTGCCAAATTTTCATGTAAATAATTACACATGCATTGAGGGCATCCATGGAAAAGGTGTGATTAAGAGAACAGGCAGTTTTCCACAAATGACTTTCCACAGTTGACTACATCCTTATGTTTGCATAATTGATTAAAAGATGTAGATGATACAAGATCTCACAGTGCTTATTGTTTGTTGACTTCACAAAAGCATGTGATTCAGCAAGCAAAATGTCACCTCAAACATTGTGTCCCATGTGTATGTCAAAGCCATACAAGATACCCTAAGGAACATCGAGTCAAAATTGAAGACGGAATTCCTTCATGACTAGACAGCATTGGTGAAGGAAGAATACCTTCTGCCCCAGTACTGACCCTAATTGCCTCAAAGGGATGTAAAAATGTGCTCATCTGAAATGTTTTATAATTTCACATTCCTATCAAACCTGTGCTTTCAACTTCATATCTCTTCCCTTTTAATTTTTATTTATTTGTATGCAGAACTTTAAGACTAGCATCTGGTCAGTCAACAACAGTTTTAATTCATACTCTGCCAGGGATTGAGGACATAGGAACATGAGAATTTTCATGCTACCTACCCAAAAGAAATAGAAGAAAGAAAAGAGGAAGGAGAAGGATTCTTCCTACTGAGACCTGGACGATGTCTGAATATAGCTGTAGGTCTTACTATATAAGTATCTGATCTTATTTCCTATGTGATTCCACTTAAAACATAATTACCCTAGAGTTGTTGGGTTACACATTTGGAACCACTGAAACTACTAAATCCAGTAGTGAAATTCTTTGCAAAATAAAATGCTGGAAAGACTAAAGCATATGCGGCTCCCCAAAAGCAATGAGAGCATAAAGCCAATTGAGCTGACAATAGTAAAAATACTTTAAGGTAAATGTAAAACCTATGACCTACTCTGAACTTCAATTTCATTCAACCTGATTTCAGAGGAAAATAGTGTCTAAAGCTTCCTACCCTGATGCCTCATTGCAGCATAGAGGTTATCAAAGCATAAGCTCTAGCAGGTTCTTCTAACTAGGAAAGGCTTTGAGTAGGGGCCCATTGATCTGAGAACCATCATGGATAAATTTGGATAGGCTTATCACCAAAAGAGTTGGTCAGTATTTGGGGTCACACCAACTCATGCAGAACCACCTATGGAAGGGTTGCAATTTGCTTCAGAGGAAGGAGTCCCCATACCAATTAACTCTTGAAATAGTGAGATATTGTAAGGGTTAGCCTACCCCATTTTCCCTAATTTCACTTCCTCCCTCTACATTGATAGATGTGAGCAAATATGTACATATATTTTATACTGGGGAAAAAGAACTGAAGCCACAATTTCATAAACTGCAAGGAAAAGACAGATTTCTTGTTTGTAATATCTGTTGCAAGTGAAATTTGGACCAGAGTTGCTAGAGTCCCAACCATAGAGTCTTAGAGCTGGAAGAGACTTTTCCAAACATCTCAGATAAAACTGAATAGTGGCAACTAAGTTAAATGCTACCCTAAGATATTCCTGAAATGACAAGATAGATGTATTCATGGGGCGAGGGGGTTGGCTGAAAGGAAGATTTCTATAAAACATCATATTTACTGTTAATTTCATTATGGTTTTACATATGTTCTTCTATCTCCTAAAGTTCCCACTTTGTATTGCACCTTATTCTAGGTGAGAAGGAAAATAGAAACATGCATCATCAGATGTTCACCTTTTCTGCCTGTTTTTCATATGTAGAGAAAACATTTTGTTGTAATCCTCAAATCAATATATAAATGTCATAAAGGATCATCTGTGTAGAAAACTGAATTTATTGTATATGTTTCTAGTATACATATTATAAATTCACAGAATCATGGAAGATACTTAGAGATCATCTTCCCCAATCCTCCCATTTCTACAGATGAGGAAAATGACTTCCAGTGAGGTTAAATAACGTGTCCAAACTCAGGAAAAGCTAGTTAAACAGGGCTAAAACTATATTCTTCCTGACTTTAAGTCTGTGGATCTTGGGCCTGTGACTGACAGTCCTCAAAACCACTCCCAATCCCTATGGGGATTCTGAGGGGATGTAGCAGTCCACAAACACTTATTAAGCGTTTGTGTCGGGGACTGTAATATCTAGGGATATTAAAAAAAAAAAAAAA